>NW_015388412.1:129646-174971 GCF_001527695.2 Protobothrops mucrosquamatus
ACTACTACTACTACTACTACTACTTTCTTCTTCTTCTTCTTCTTCTTCTTCTTCTTCTTCTTCTTCTTCTTCTTCTTCTTCTTCTTCTTCTTCTTCTTCTTCTTCTTCTTCTTCTTCTTCTTCTTCTTCTTCTTCTTCTTCTTCTTCTTCTTCTTCTTCTTCTTCTTCTTCTTCTTCTTCTTCTTCTTCTTCTTCTTCTAAAGTGTGCATTGGGAACTTTTGGTAAAAGTTTCCTGATGTTTGACAGCTGTTTGGAAATAAATAGAGATCTTTCTCGACATGCAGCAGTTTGGCAGTTCGATTCTCACCAGCTCAAGGTTGACTCAGTGCTACTTATACCAAAGGAAACCTCAGTTTTAAAAGGTATTACATTAATTTTACATGCTGTATAAAAATGTGTGAGCGGAAAAAAAAAAAGATCTTCAACCGTGGAAAACATCTAAAAAATAGAACTTGATTCAGAGTGGACTTCAAAAGTATGCTTTGAAACGTTTTAGCCAAAAGTAATGTCAATATTTTACTATAACATTTGCAAACATTTCAAGAGATGATAATCTATAACAAACATGCATGCTCTTCCTTTTAAGTTACTGAAGAAAGTTACACAAAAGAAAAACAAAGAAAGCAAAAGTTGTGTCCACAACAAGACGATCTTCCTAAAAGTTGGCTCTAAGTTTAGTTTCAGTGTTTGGGCTTCTCGCTGGCATATTATATTTGGGTTTTGCGCTTTTATTAGCAATGAAATCCCTTCTAATTCTTCCATTCGACTAGCCTGGTGTTTACTCTCGCATTTCCAGAGGGATATCAATGTAAAACAGGAAAAATGTTCAACCAAACAATAGAGCAGGGAACTTTTTCCAACAGAAAATATTGCATCTCATTTTATCACCCACGGGGATTGCCAAAATATGTTCAAATTCCCTTCCCATGGAAGTGAGGCTGGATGTGACAGATGGTTCTGGCCCCACTCCAATTTGTGCTGTTTGGACACACACACCCTCCCCCAATCTCAGCTGCTGTATCCAGATCTGGGCACCACATTTTAAGAAGGATCCAGACAACCACGAACAGCTGTAAAGAGAATTATTAGGGGGATGGAAACTAACTGTAAGAGTAATTTAACCGTGGAAATAATTCATAGAGGAGTGACTCTGTTTGATGATTATGCTCATGCAGAAGCTAACTAGCCAGCTTGCCTCTGTTGTCTGCTTTAATCTGCGCTGAATAGGGAATTGTTCGATGTCAAGGACCTTTTGGATTCTAATGCCATAATCCAATCAATAGCCTTGCAAAACTTGCAAACATTCAGCGATACAGTATCACCCTCAACAGCCGATATCACAACTTAAAGGTAGCAACCCACCCACAATCTGACAAGCATCGAACTGAGCAGCAAACTAATCTCAGTGTTGTGTTAGTGGATGCCAGGAAATTCTCAAGACCCTGACAAGCCCAGGAAAGCTTCAAAGGGAAATTGCAAACTCAAAGTCTCCCCACACACACACACCGCCCCTCCAGCTTCCAAGTCATGCGAAGAAAGATCCAAGCTTTAATTCAAAGCAACAAAAATTGGAGTCAACCGTAGATAATCCCAACAAGTTAATTCTCCGTTGCAGATTATTTTAGCTACCTATCTCCACTCTGGGCTGAACAGGAGATGTGGCAGAAGACTTGGTTAGAGGCCACCAGGTCTGGCTTGGGGAAAAGCAGGTGTAATCACGGGGTCCTAGGTGGTCTCTGAGTTTGCTGGTTTTCTTGCAGACGTTTCATTACCAAACTAGATAACATCATCAGTGCAGCACCAAGGACCCTACAGTTTAATCCTGAGCTGGAAATATTCTATCAGTATCGGGTATTACCCAAGCAAGACAGAGTGGCTATTAATTCAAAAGGTAGTTAATGCCAGAATTATTCCAACTTTATGCCAATTCTCACTCTGGTTAGCCCAAATATTACATTTGTCTTCAAATCCCTCTGTTAACCATCTGTTATTGTATTTAACATGTAGAAAGAAGTGTGTGTGTGTGTGTGTGTTCTTCATCCCTACACAATGTTCTTTGTCTAGAACATTTAGGAGGAAAAGGATATGTATGTTTCCAAAACAAGCACTGGGCCGTGGCTGCCCATCATTTAAAAAAAAGAAAAGAAAAAAGCTTGTGAATTCATATAACATCTTTCCATGTAACTCTCCTTTTTTTTCTTTTTAAAAAAGCTTTTTTCTTCCCTCTATTATTTCTCATAATTACTCTAGCTCCATTATTATTATTATTCCTTTTTTTAAAAAAAAACCAATACATGTTTCTCTTTTAGGGAAAACAATAAGGGGAAAGATATCCTGTTTTAAAATTTAAAAAAAAAATGTCCTAGGCAATCCAGAGATGTCAAAAGCAGCGAGTTAGGTAGCTAAACAGTTTTAGCTCAAATTAATCTATTTCCACATTCTTTTTCTCTGGGCGGCTGAATCAGCATCAGCTCAGCCACTTCCAGTTCAGACCAGATGAAACTTTGCAGCAAAACCGAGAATCAGTTTCCTCCTTGGCAGGCACCCGATCGCTCTCTCTCTCTCTCTCACACACACACAAACACACACTCTGCCCAAGCACTGGGACAATGTGGCCAGTCACAGAGGATTTCGCTTCAAGTCTTATCTCTTTCCTACCTACAATCATCTTGCTTCTTATGCAATCCAAGGAACAATAAGAATTATCTCCTCTACCTGATCTCTCTCCCTCCCTCCCTCCTTCCTTTCTCTTTCTCTCTCTCCCTCCCTCCCTTTCTCTCTCTCCCCCTCTCTCCCTCCCTCTCTCTTTCTCTCTTTCTCTCTCCCTCCCTTTCTCTCCCTCTTCCTCCCTCCTCCCTCTTTCCTTCTTTCTCTCCCCTCCCTCTTTCTCTCTCTCTCTCCCTCCCTCCCTCTCCCTCTCTCTTTCTCTCCCTCTCCCTCTCCCTCCCTCTTTCTCTCCCTCTCTTCCTCCCTTTCTTTCTTTCTTTCTTTTTCTTTCTCTCTCTCTCTCTCTCTCTCTCTTCCTCCCTTTCTCTCCCTCTCTTCCTCCCTCTCTTTCTCTTTCTTTTTCTCTCCCCTCCCTCTCCCTCTCCCTCCCTCTTTCTCTCCCTCTCTTCCTCTTTCTTTCTTTTTCTTTCTTTCTTTCTCTCTTCCTCCCTTTCTCTCCCTCTCTTCCTCCCTCCTTCCCTCCCTCCCTCTCTTCCTCCCTCCCTCCCTCTTTCTTTCTCTCTTTCTTTTTCTCTTTCTCTTTTTCTCTCTTTCACTTTCTTTCTTTCTCTCACTCTCTCTCCCGCCCTCCTCTCTCTTTCCCTCTCTCTTTTTGCAATCTATTCTGTCCAATTCTCAGAGACTGCCTGGACTAATCTCTGCAGTTTTCTTGGCCGGGTTTTTCACAAGCGCTTTGCCGTGGCTTCTTTCCTGGATCTGAGGAGAGGGACTAGCCCAAGGTTACTGGCACCTGCCGTGGTGCCCATGGGAGGACTAGAACTCACAGTCTCCTGGTTTCAAACCTGGTGCCTTAACCATTACAGCCAAACTGGTTCCCCCCCCCCCGCCTGATCTCTAACCTTCCTTTAAAGGTATTTGGCCCGAGTGCTCCAAAAAGACACCCAAGAAACAGCACAAGTAGTCCTCAACTTACACGAGTTTATTTAGTGACCGTTCTAAGATACAACGGCACTGAAAAAAGTGACTTAGGACCATTGTTCACACTTACGACCATTGCAACACCTCTATGGCCACATGATTAAAATCCAGACGCTTGGCAACTGACTCATACTTATGACGGTCGCAGTGTCCCCGGGGGTCACGTGATCCCCTTTTGCGACCTTCTGACAAGCAAAGTCAATGAGGGAAGCCAAATTCACTTAACAGCTCCACGTAGGGCTGGCTCAGGAATTCTGGGGGTTGAAGTCCACGCCTCTCAAACCCGCCAAGGTTAAGACACAGCGATGCAGGATATGAGGAGAGCGGTCCCCAACGAAGGAACATTTAGTGCCATCGAAACCAATGAAGCAAAAGTCCAGCATTTTAAAATTACACAACTGCAGCACTGGGGTGGAGCGGAGGACAACACACTTCTGCCCTGGTTTAAGCGCAGCAAAGGTAAAGTTTAGTAAACAGCAGGGTGCAATCCAGGTAGAGTGCTCCAGTACATCATGCATTTCCACCGTGAGGCTGCATAGAGCAGTGGTTCTCAACCTTTTTAATGCCGTGACCCCAACCGGTCGTAAGTCGAGGGCTAAACCGGTCATAAGTCGAGGACTAAACCGGTCATAAGTCGAGGACTAAACCGGTCGTAAGTCGAGGACTACCCAACCCGGGAGCGCCGCGCATGCGTGGTTCCGCCCCCTGCGCCGGCCGAGGCGTAGCTGGCAAGCGGCAGAGACGGAGCAGGCCGACCACCAGCTAGCCCAGCCCAAGGGAGGTAAGGCACCCGCCGGAAAAGGGGAAAAAAATGGCGGACAAAAAAAATGGCGGACAGCCTTGCTTGGCGACCCCCATGAAATGGTCGATCGACCCCAAATGGGGTCCCGACCCACAGGTTGAGAACCACTGGCATAGAGTCTGCTGGGGGACGGTTTGTTTTCACCTCTCCTGTCCTTCATGATCATCTTTGCATGGTGTGTGTGTGTGGGGGGGGGGGACCATAAAAGAAGGCCAAAGGTCAAGAGAACCCTGTTTGTTGGAGAGTCAATGTCAGAAAGACTTCAGGTAGGGAAGCATAGGGAATTGTTGTCTATCTGTCGGGCTGCTCTGTAAGTCTGCGTTCGGCTCATAATCCCGATATTTTGCAGGACTCGCCCTTCTCACTTCCCAGAATGCGAGTCCTTAAAAGTCTATCCAGATTCCTCACGATTCCTAATTTGGGGAGAAACTGGGGGACCCTCCTCACATCCACTTTCAATTGGACAGAGCAATCCAGATCTCCTTTTCCCAATCTGGGACGGTTCCAGTAGCTGGCTGGAAAAACATATCTGGCCAGAGGCAGATAATGTTCAATCTAGAATAAAAGACAGCTGGAAGGGATCTTGGAGGTCTTCTAGTCCAGCCCCCTGCTCAAGCAGGAGAACTTATACCATTTCAGACAAGTGACTGTCCCAGCCTCTTCTTAAAAACCTCCAGTGATGGAGCACCCATGATTTCTGGAGGCAAGCTGTTCCACTGGTTAATTGTCCTCACTGTCAGGAAGTTTCTCCTTAATTCCAGGTTGCTTTTCTCTTTGGTCAGTTTCCAACCATTGTTTCTTGTCCTGCCCTCTGGTGCTTTGGAGAATAACGTGACCCCCCTCCTCTTTGTGGCAGCCCCTCAAATATTGGAATATGCTATCATGCCACCCCTATTTCTTCTTTTCTTCTCTGCCTAAGATCGCTTTCAATCGCATCTTAACCCAATATTTTATCTTAGTGTGTTGCTGCTTTGCGGTGAGCTTTCCGAGTTGTCTCATAGAATAAATAACAGAGTTGGAAGGGACCTTGTCCTGACGGAACCCCGTTGTGATGGAACTTGGAAAACGGTTGTCGGTTTCCCCAAATGCTACCACTCTCCTCTATGAAAGTTTATGAGGATTCCAAGTGAACTTTTTGGGCTGCAAGCAGCATTTTTTTCCCCCTTGGCATTTTGTAGGGAAGATCCCACCCAGGCTGCCTGGATGTCTTGTAGAACTATGCTGTGGTCGACATGGATAATTTATTCATAGATGGAAAAAGTAAACTAATTCCACAGCCTATTTTAAGCTTCGCCAACATCCATTTGGAAGTGCTCAAGCCCCACCGCTGGGCCAAGAGTCCAGTGCCATATAATTAACCAGGAAGCCCAGTCCGAGGCTTGGAGCCTCCAAACCTGTCTCCTCCTGCCGGGTTCCCGCAATTCATCCCCCCCACACACACACCAAATGCATTTTTTTTTTTGCCGCCCCCAGCAAAGGCGGAGAAGCGGTTGACTCCAGCCAGCTAGTCAATTTTGGCTGAAGGTGAAGAAACTCAAGCCGAGCTGGTCTCCTGACGAAGGTCGGCCAGGGACGGACCGGAGGAGTTAGGCTCTCTGCCCCCCAGCCCCCCAGCCCAGCTCCCTCCAGACATTTCCTCCGGAGGGGGGGGGGAAGCTTGTTTTCCACCCTCGCCAGTCGGCTTTTGACTTCCGTACGACGCGTCACGCTTCGGGCCGTTGGAAGCGCCGTGCCTAAACAGAGGTCCCCCAAATGTCCCCGGGAAAAGAGCAGGCCAATCTACCCGTTGACCGTCCGAAGCCCCTGGAGAACCCAACTCAACCCAACCCAACTCAACCCAACCCAACCCAACTCAACCCAACCGGGCCTGGCTTGGCGAGAAGCCGCTCTCTTGGCCCCTACCCAAGGCGCGCCCAGGTGCCTTCCGCTGCCCGAGCCCACCTGCCCGAGGCGCCCCCTCTGCCTCCTCTCACCTCGGCCCGGGGCTTGCTCTGCAGCAGGTGCTCCAGGTAGAGGTCCGAGAGCGCCGTCCTCATGCTGCTGGTGCTGCTGCTGCCGTCCCCGCTCCGCTCGGATTTCAGCGTCATGGTGCGGCGGGGGCTGCCGGCTCCGGCTGGCCCGGACAATAGGCGATCTTCTCCGGCGCTCCCTTGCGCGCTTCAGCCGGCCGTAGGCGAAAGGAGCGAGGAGCCGCCAGGCGTCGGGAAGGGAACCCAGGGAAGGAGGGCTTGGCGAGCTGGGCCCGCCCGCTCAGCCGCCGGGAGGGGCCAAAAGGGAGGGTTCCCCCCCCCTTTCCCTCCCTCCCTCCCTCCCGGCTCCGCTCCGGCCGCTCCTTTGAGTTCAGCCCGGGCATCCGCGGGGCGTCGGGCAGAGGCGCAACCATCCGAGGCTGGGCGCGCCCGGGGGTCCCTGTTGCAGCCGTGGCTCCTCGCCCCCTTCCCCACCCGGGTGCAGGCCTGGCTTGCAAAGCAGAAGTGGGGGCGGGTGTGTGTGTGTGACAGGCTACACAGGGATAAGGTTCGCCTACACAGCCCCCCCGGTTCCATGGGGGCTGTGTTTTGTAAAGCAGGGTTTATGGCTTCAGCAGCGCTCCCCTCTCCGTCCATCAGTATTGGCTTATTGAGGAGTAGGCCAAGAGTAAGCAACTTGGGTCGTTTGTAAGCTACAGCTCAGGGCCTTCAATGAACCTGGCCAACTCTGTTCTTGCAGAGGGCATGGTTTAAGCAAGCCGTTGCTTAGTCACAGACTCTGAACAGCCAGGGTGCGTTGGGCTGCAAGCTGCACAGCTCCGACATTAGCAAAGGGCAGATGTTTGATATCTGCAACTCATCCCTCTTTCTCTGGCGAATGAATTTTCCAGGGGGAAGCAAAATGATCGGCTCGGAAGACCAGATCTGGGCTGCCTTGTGAAATCCCACGAAAGAATCAGAGCAATTGCACAATGAAATAATTGCCTGGAAGCCTTTTGTGAAACTGACGCAACTACAGCTGTTGTTTCACAGTTGAGGGATTTACATGCTGTAATCCTGAAGGAACCTAATGAAGAAAAAACAAAACCACAAGGCACACACTGGAATTGCTGTGGGTTGCGCTGTAAAAACCCAGTTTTTCAGGACCTTGTAAAATGAAGCTCTTTGCATTTGACTGCCCTGTTCTTCAACTATGGGAACCAAGGTGATACTATGCCAGGGTTACTTTTATTCAGACGGTTTTAATTTCTTTCCAAGATAATAGCAAAGGTTGGCTATGTTTGTGAAGTTATCAGACAAGGTTGTAGATGACAACCAAGGATTTTCATGGACTTATAGGACAATATTTTGCACCTTCAAAAGTCTTCAGAAGGTGGCCAGCGAAACACCGATTCCTTCAAGAAGCTGTATTTCAGTCCAGAAGAAGACTGAGAAGAGACAAGAATAGAAATAATATAAATATATATATAAATATATAAATAAGGACTTAAATTACTTTTAAGTCACATGGGAACTGCCTCTACATTTTCTTAGCAGAGTTTTGGAGAATATTTAATTCTTAAATATTGTTTTTACTTTTCTGTCACCGTTTCTTGTCCTTTTAGCTCTCTCTTTGATTTTTTCCCCTCTTCCTCACTTTATATTAGTTTGCAATAGTTCTTTGTTTTTGAAACTTTGAGTAAAATTATATGCTAAAAAAGAAAGAAAGAAAGAAAGAGAAAGAAAGAAAGAAAGAAAGAGAAAGAAAGAAAGAAAGAAAGAGTGTTGTTGATGGCGTTTGGCCTATTTCAAACCTATTACTGACACGTAATAGCACAGAAACCTTTTAAACCAAGCATGATGTGAGTTATCAAGCTTCCTTGTAGTCTTGTTGACATTGGAGATGTTATGTCTCTCTCCCGTCCTGGAATTTTTAGAGAGATATTTTCAAACCAGCTTTCAGCTGAACGATCCTTCCCTCTTGGGTCTCCTGTGCTATTTAAATCTGGCCACTGAAAAAAGCCAACTTGGGTCGCCCTTCCCCCCCCCTCTTTATTTTCCAAAGACGTCTGACTTCTTGCACAATGAGATGGTATAATTGAGGAAGGTCACGCCAGGCCATCTTGAAACAGCTGAGTTATTACATGCCCAACTTAGAGAAACATCTGTGTTTTGGTGCAACAGAAGACTCCAGCAAGGAGTGGCATGACATTATTAGAACAGACTGGGGCATAGTGCAGACCTTGCTCAGCAGAGTAGGCAGGAGTTCTCCCAAGTGTAACAAGACTTTCTTGCTACAGTTTGCAGCTAATGAAGGCCTAGCATGTTGCTCTCCAGAGCAATTTTCTCCAGTCGGTTACTTTCCAAATGGGGACTCTACAGCTTCCGTGGTGGTTAGAAGAAGTGCAGAATCTGGAGAACAATAAGAGTAGGGAAAGCCTGATATAAATAGATGGGTGTTAGGCATGAAAGATCAGGTCCGCATGTGAAGGTCCAATTAAACTGATTTATTCCTAAAAACCTATGCACGAGAATCTTCTCAACCAACTGGTTAACATCTGGTTGGGTTAGATAAGAGTCAAGAGAACTCAAGGGAAGTTGGATTGAGTTTGCTTGTGGTGACATGGAGATTCTAGGCTAATTCCTCTCTTAACTCCACCCCCAGTTTTTGCCACTCCTTCTCCAACAATGAGTGTGTCTTCAAGACTTTAAAGGAATTTAGTCGAGCCTGCTGTGCAAATGAGTGACACCTAATTCTTCATTTCCTAAAATCTTTGTTTAATTTGTAGAGCTTCGCCCTCCTTTCAAGACTGGAACCTGGAGCCAATTACAATTCCCCAGAAATGACCGTCATCAAACGACCCACTTACGTGGCACAGCAAAGAAGGAACATGACCACAAAGACAACTGGGAAAGCATATAGTGCTCCTCTAGGGAAGGAGTGAAGGACGTGAGCCCAGAGATCATCCAGGTAGTCTGACAACCAGGACCGGCGGACACCTATGGAGTCAACCAAGAAGATCCCTCAGCATCTGAGACAGACCTGTACCATGCTCCTGATTTCCTTTGGGAGAATGAACACAAAATACATTTTTCATCACATTTTTTTCTTCCTGCCATGTGAAGAACTGAGGATAAACTCCTGGCAAAAGACATACGTTCTGTTTATAAAAGGCCGTTTTTACCTTATTTCTAAACCAGTGTTTCTCAACCTTGACAATTTTAAGGCATGTGGACTTCAACTCCCAGAATTCCACAGCCAGCGTTGCTGGCTGTGGAATTCTGGGAGTTGAAGTCTACATGCCTTAAAATTGTCAAGGTTGAGAAACACTGTAATCTAAACCTTATGACGTAAAAAAAGGCGGGAAACTTCCAGAGGACAGATCGTTGTGAGGGGAAAAAGAAAACATGAAATAGGCGTTCATGAAAAGATCTTACTAACTAGACTTAATTGTTCGGTGTAGCTTTCATTACATTTAAATCAGTGTTTTTCAAACCTGAGGACTTTAAAACGTGTGGACTTCAACTGCCAGAATGGTGGCTGGGGAATTTTGAGAGTTGAAGCCCACACATTTTAAATTTGTCAGGTTTGAAAAACACTGATTAAGGGAGTGTGGCTTGCCCTCTCCTACCAGCATAATAATCATTTTCATGTTTTCACTAAATCACATCCCCGAAATGTTTCGTCTAAACTTTGACCAACGGAGTGCTAGCAACCGGCTAGCTGGCTTACTACATGTGCTAAACAGTTTCATTTTCCTTATGAAAGGGACCTAAGAATACTTCCTTCTTTTACAAACATGAACTTTTTGCATATAAGAGGGGCAAAAGGGTTCTCCTCCGTCTCTTATCCTTTTCAGTATGTAGGTATGCATTGATGGCACTTGTATACTGCTGAACCAAGAACAAACTTGAATGGCAGTTTATTGTACCTCAGTTGCATTAATATGTAAACTTATATTTAGAATAAGCAACTCTTTGTCCAGCTTCCTCAAGAGGCAGCTGGGAGGAAGGGGCAGAAACAAGGCAAAGAGATGAAAAATGCATAACCGAAAATGAACTGGACAAACAATTTGGAAAAAACGTGTGTCATAAGGTTGTGTTACCATTTTAGTATCAAAGGTCTTTGACTATGTATAACTGGGGAACTTAAGCAAGAAAAACTTTGGGGTGCGTGTTGGTATCTGATTGGTAATTTGGGGAGAGAATACCGGGCTCAGTTGACCATGGAGTTTAATTCAACCAGAATTATTGTTATGTTCATAAACTTTTAACCAGTTTGTGACTCTAAGCATCCTCTAAGACAGGGCTTTTCAACCAGTGGTACGGGTACTACCTGTGGTACATTGGCACCTGGCAGGTGGTACGCGACCATCCTAGAAAAGTGGTAGCGGGAGAGGGGAATGAGCTGAACCAGTGGCAGCACCACACAAGCCTGAGTGAGAGATGGCTGGAGCTGCAGGGCTGTCAGGGCTCAGCGGAAGCGCCAGGATCAATGCCAGGATCCAGTTGGAGCTCGGCGCTGATCCTGGTGCTTCTGCTGAGCCCAGAAGAAGCGCCGATCAGCTGGAATGTTGCAGCATCTTGGCAACCGATTCATATTTATGATGGTCACAGTGTCCCAGGGTCATGTGAAGTGACCAAAACCTGCTGCAACCACCCAGCAGACAGGGAGGGGGAATAAAAACCAAACACCCCCCCCACCCCACCCCCACTGCCAATCCTCAACGGAAATGCTCACAACAATGAAAACCTCGGACAGGAGGAAGAGCACCACCGGACGGGCAGGCAGGTGTCTTGCTCGGCTGTGGCTCAGGGGGCACTTTTTTCAGTGCCATTGTAACTTTGAACAGTCACTAAGGAAACTGTTGTAAGTCGAGGACTACCTGTACTACTTCACTTTTTTCCTTTTTTGGGGTGGGGGTCATCACGTTTTTGACACCTTGCTAGGCGACTGGTGGTACAATGGGTGAAAAGGTTGAAAAGCCCTGCTCTAAGACATCTCCTTCCATGTTAGGCCATCTCATCCAACTATCATGTGGCTATTTTAAAAACTCACGTTGGACCGTGTGTCCCAGATTTACAGCATCTGGCCTCGTGGTCCCCTGTAGAGGCATAGGGTGTTGCCTAAGCTGATTTTTAATTCTGTGTCTTCTAAGCCGGTTGCGGAAGACGGTGATGGAGGGCATCTTCTGAGCTCTGTGGACACCCAAGGCGCAGACTGGAGACACAGCCACCGAGAGCACCTGGAAGCAGACTATTTCTTGCCACATGACATCCATGGCTTATCAGACACAGGTAATGTCAGTTAGAACTGCCTCTTGGACACACACTTACAGGCACACCTGCTACACTGCAAATGTTGGGAAAAGGCCAAATCAGGAAATTCATTCAAAACCAGTCAAAAGAGGAGAACCAAAAGAGTTCACGAATGATCAGAAATCAGAATGGTCTCCACAGTCCTAAAACATTAATCCAATATTCCGGGGACTAATTATGGACCCAGCATGCTGTTTAGAAATCCTTCTAGAGGACCAGTTTCAACAAACTCCAGATCCAAGCCTAGGTGTGCCCTAGTGTGGCTTTCAACTGCGTGCACATGGAACCTGGCAACCTTTATGATGTCACTTAGACCTCTGTGACCCAACCTTCCTCAACTCAGTGTCTTTCAGTTTCGGATATGTTGGGATCATAATATTTCAGCCCATGTTGCAGTAGGGATCTTCGGCATTCACAGGATCAAGCTATCATGGATGTCTGTGCGTATGCAGAGACATGTGCGGCAGGGGTGGTGGTGTTGCCTGTCAAATATCTTTGCTATTTCTGAAGGAACACTTCTAATCATTGAAATCTACCATGGTGAGTAGGAGAAGAGCAGGCAGAGCCTGGGGGCGGAGTCAAGCGAGTCAGCAGCCTAGAGTCACTACATTCCCATAAATGGTCTATGTCTAACCTTGAATTCTGCTGAATCGCCTGTAGTGCCAATTTAGAGTTGACCATTAATTGACTAGAATGTTGTGAATAGAAATGATATGTGGTCCCAATTCTTCACGCCGGACAGATGGTCTGGGATGGCTTTGGGAAGCCCTCCTTTATTCATTAAGAGTCGGGCCTTTTTGGTGGTAGAACCCTGGTTGTGCAATCTTGCCTGGTAAAATCTTCCCTGTCTCTCTTTAACCATGATGCAAAGCTCCCTAGGTTTTCTTAGGATTGGCCTTCCTTGTGTGCAAGCAGAGGTTCTTATATCCTTTTTCAAATGTTGCTTGCCTGTCTCTTTGGGATGTTCCTTGGACTGGCAACCATTCAGTAATCTTGGAAAGACTACATTTGGAAAGACGAAGCCCCCATGAAATAAAACAATAAATCAAGTTCTTCTGAATAATTCTGAGGTTGCATTTGGAAGCCTTAAAACGTATGGGGGAAAGATTCCCCCCTGGAAGGGGCTCCTCACCGGGTAATTAATTATTATCAGTATTAATGCTGACTCAGTCCACTGCAGAGACTTTGTGCTGAGGCATCAGTCAGGAAAAACAAGAGGAGAAAGTACAGATCTTCACGAGATAAACATTCTTTAATTACACGGCTGTATTCTCCAGCTACATCCAAGTCTGCATCGAGCAAATGATATGCAAATGCTGAATGTGCAGTTGGGTTAACATCTGAAGGACCCACCTGGATTTTGCTTAACAGGATTGGGGACATGAGTGGCTAAAAGGGAGATAAACTATCTCCCTTTAGACAGTTGCTAGAAGCAGACGGAAGTTTACTGGTAGCTTAGGCACTTCAGATATGGAGATGTCTACAGGTGGGGATGATTCAAACAGAAGCAGTAAACAGTTTTTTTCAACTGAGCAGCCTCTTGGGTTGACAAATGACAATTCCCATCCGTCCCAAACTACAGGACTGTTTGCTGCCAAAAAGGGCAACAGAGTGCTGGGCTGCATTAACAGAGGGATAGAATCAAGATCACGTGAAGTGTTGATACCACTTTACAAGGCCTTGGTAAGGCCACACTTGGAATACTGCATCCAGTTTTGGTCACCGCGATGTAAAAAAGATGTTGAGACTCTAGAAAGAGTACAGAGAAGAGCAACAAAGATGATCAGGGGACTGGAGGCTAAAACATATAAGGAACGGTTGCTGGAATTGGGTATGTCCAGTTTAACGAAGAGAAGGACGAGGGGGGACATGATAGCAGAGTTCCAATATCTCAGGGGCTGCCACAAAGAAGAGGGAGTCAAGCTATTCTCCAAAGCGCCCGAAGGCAGGACAAGAAGCAACAGGTGGAAACTAATCAAGGAGAGAAGCAACCTAGAACTAAGGAGAAACTTCCTGACAGTTAGAACAACCTGCCTCCAGAAGCGGTGAATGCTCCAACACTGGAAGTTTTTAAGAAGAGACTGGACAGCCATTTGTCTGAAATGGTATAGGGTTTCCTGCCTGAGCAGGGGGTTGGACTAGATGATCTCCAAGGTCCCTTCCAACTTTATTATTATTATTAGTCCAATATCAAAGCAAGGCTGGTTCCAGAAAAGGATACGTCTATGGTTCACTTTGAGACATGTTGACTAGAAGCTTTGGCCTCATACAGGTTAATCAGGCTTTCAGGGGCTCTCTGTAGCTTCCTCAAAATGTTGGAGGCTAGCAAATAATTAGGATCTCTTTTTTTCCCCAAAAGGAAAAAAAAATCCCTCCTCTTTCCTTAATCAGTAGAAGATGTTGCTGACGGTGCTTTCCTCTTTTTTTTTGATATCAGTAGAATCTTTCAGAAGACCATCCATCAATCAGAATAGAGCTGGAAGGGACCTTGGAGGTCTTCTAATCCAACCCCCTGCTCAAGCAGGCGACCCTGCCCGATCTCAGACAAGTGGCCGTCCAGTTTCTTCTTAAAAACCTCCACTGATTGAACCATCACGAGAACAGTGATGGGGGGAGAAAGTGCACGTTTCAAATCCTCCCTCCCACCAGCTGAAAATGTAAAGCCGATCATAGGAATTCATGTGGCTAATTTATCCTGGCTCTAAGAAGTCCGACACAAACTGGGCAAGAGAAGATATATTGCCGTTCATAAATTCCCCAATGCGATCCTAACGAAACCCACAGTCGACAAATGCCAAGTGTTATACTATTGCAACATTTTGCAGAGACTTCACGTCGTTCCTTAACACCGTTCTCAAAAACAGGAAAGTCACTGAAGTTTATTTTGTGATGATAAATGTGTTGTTGGGGTGGGCTGTGCAGGGGAAGACCCTCCTTGTTGGAGCGTTTGCAGCAAAAGCCAAAGAGGGCTTCATCTTGACTAGTCCATCTGCTCGGTGTCACAGCCCAACACCTCCATCCTCAGCGCAATGTGTTTGTTCCACACGAGTGGGTGTATCCTCAGGTATTTGGCAAAGAATGGGACATCCAGAAAGTTCATCACGGGCTGGAAATAATCGTGATTTCCCTGGAAAACCTGAAAAATGAGAGGATCGTAACTGTAGCTTTTCTCAGGCCTTTTCACTGATAAAGAAAGAATGAATTACGCAGACATGGTACCGACCTGTTTCTCCCCATGTTGAAGAATGGGTGTCCAGTTTTTTCCATCCATGCTGCTGGAAAGAGTAAACTCCTTTACAAACATATGGGTGAAGACAGACTTGGCACCTTGAGTTATTAGTCCTGTCACCCGAAACGTCTTCTTAAAGTTCACTTGAAGCCACTCTGCTGTGCTGTCAACCTGGGGAAGAGACGGAAATTACAGTCGCTCCATCCTTGGAAAACCAAATTTCAGACTTCCTAGTTTCTTTTATTGATCACAGATGATGTTGAAAGAATGCAGGTAATCCTTGACTTACCAAAGTTCATTTAGAGGCCGTTCACAGTTAAAACAGCAGTGAAAAAAGTGACTTGTGACCGTTTTTCACACTTACAACCATTGCCGCATCAAAATTTGGAAGCCTAGCAACTGGTTCATATTTATGATGGTTGCGGTGTCATGTGGTCCACTTTTGTGACCTTCTGACAAGAAAGGTCAAGGGGGAAGCCAGATTAACAACCTTGCTAACAACTGCAATGATTCAACTTAATAATTGTGGCAAAAAAAGATTGTAAAATGGGACAAAACTTAACAAATGTCTTGATTAGCAACAGAAATGTTGGGCCCAATTTGTGGTTGAACATCAAGAACGACCTGTATTAAATAAAAAGAGCAATGGACACCTGGAGGCAGCAAATCACCCAAAATGGTTGCCCCATCCCATGAAAAAGGCCCAACGGGACATTTATCCAGGATCTGGGAGAGAAGAGCCATCTTTTTAAGACCCATTTAAAGATAGGCAAGAGGGGACTGTACAAATTAGTTGGGCAGAACTGTGGAAAATGCAAAACTATCATTGCAGCTGGAACGGAAGGAGCCAAAATAAAGGAAGACACAGTGCATACAAATGAGAAACTACGGGGTTTGGGAAGGAGGGCTTAGAGAAGGGAATTGAATTCTGGGAGTTGAAGTCCACCCATCTTAAAGCTGCCACATTTGGGAAAACACGGTTATAGACATCCGATTTACCGTTGGTCTCCATGCATTTATTCTTCCTTTCAGATTGAGCCGGGCCAAAAAGGGAGACCAAGTAGCGAATGCATTGTCAATCCAAGAGGAGGCAGTAATCTGTTCATTAGAAATGGAGTTGCTCTCTATTCCTAGTGGCATGGAGCAGCCTAAAGGGAAAGAAAATAGACAAACCTAGTAATCCTCATTTAGAACATAGAATCATAGCGCTGGAAGGGTCCTTGGAGGTCTTCTAGTCCAAGACTTGATTAAGGCAGGAGACTTTATATATCATCCCGGTCAAATAATTGTCCACTCTTGTCCATTTAGCTTCAGTAGCCTCTTTTCTCTACCTCTATCCCTTGTGCCAGATCTTCATTCCTTGAATGGCATTCAGCTGTATACATTGTATACCAACTGCTTTGGATCCGAACCCTCGTTGCCTTCATCCTGGGAACAAGCCCTGGTTGATAGTGATTTGATGGGCAACATGCCTGCAAGGAGGATCTGTTGATCCGTCAAGTAATGCCCCCACCAGAAAGGGACTTTTTGGCACCATAAACAGGATTTTTTTTAGTGGAGGTCCTGTTGATCAGTATTGAGATGATCAAGATTCTTACACTGAAATGGCTGACATAAAGGGGACAGGTCCTGTGTGTGGGGAAGGATGATAGAGAAACCCCCAAAGATTCTTAAAATAAAGCTTGCTCAAAATACTTATTGCTATAGGATGTGGGGCACTGATATTTTCGTAACTTCTTTACTGTCATACAGACATTGGGTTTCCTGTTTATGTAACCAAGTGCAGCATAAAAGCATGTTAAATCAATCATTCAGGGTTTTCCCCAGGCCTATGGGAAGACCCACCTTTGTCCAGATCTGAACAAACATGTGACTCAGAGAGAACTGGACTCTGTCTCTTTGTTCGCACCAAGCTGGATCTAGTACCCCTGACTAACACTCCATCTTTGGGACTTTTTTTTCCAAAGAAGCTTGCCTGGGGCTGAACTGATTACTTCTTGGGGGCAGAGAAAAGCTGATACAGAATATAGAGTCATTTAAAGTGCAGTGATTCATGGATTCAGTTCAGTTCCCAGTAGAGCAGGGGTGTCAAACTCAATTTCATTGAGGGCCACATCAGCATTGTGGTTGCCCTCGGGTGTGTGTGTGTGTGTGTGTGGCCAGGGTGAGTGCAGCCTACTGGGTGGGCATGGATGGAGTGGGTGTGGCCTACTGGGTAGGCATGGCCAGCTCTACATCATTCGCATCAAGGATGCCTGTGGGGGTCTGGGCAGGAGTGGGACAGATCTGAGGACCTCTGGCAGAAGGGGGTGGGACCGCGGCAAGCACCAAGGCATGGTGCATTTCTTCATTCCTCACAAAGGGTGACACCTCCCCAGCATGCACCCAGGGGGCGGGGCCAATGCAGCAGGGGCTGGTTCCTCGCTGTTTCTGGACGGCCTTGTGGAGCTAAGACTGAATGTGTTTCAGCATAGATGGCCACCACAAAACTGTACATTGGCTCCCGGCCGGCCTGGGCCAGGGCCAAGGCAGCGGGGGCTGTTCCCTCACTGTTTCCAGGATGGCTTCGCGGGCCACATGAAACCACTTCGCGGGCCATATGTTTGACATGTCTGCAGTAGAGGGTTTGAACCCCACTGAATAAAATTTCATGATGATCCCTAAAAAAAAAAGATGAAATCAGTCACTGCTTGCTAGTGTTCGCCACCACTGATCTAGGTGCATCCTGTTAGTCTCAGAGATCCCACTGCCTCAACAATCCCACCGTCCTATGAATGGAAGAAGGAAGAAAGGTCTCGTTCCATACTGTTCAGGTCACAGCCTAGCAGCTCCATCCTCAAAGTGTTGCGAAAGTTGAAGTGCGTTGGGTGGAGTCGGAGATAACGGGCTACAATGGGCGGGTCGAAGGCATTGTCTTTCACGCTCACTCCATCCACGTTTCCAAAGAATATCTGCAGGCATGAAGGGAAAAGCAGCTCTATTGACATCGGGGCATGTAAGGGAAGACAAGAGCTGTTATTAGGGGCTCTGCGTGAAATCCACACCCTGAGGTAGACAGCAATCTATCTTCAGCATAAGTGGAAAGAGTGAGAAACGTCTGGTTTGCATCAGAGCCAATCTGGTATAATGATTAAGTCAAGGCTAGAAACTGGTAGACTGTGAGTTTGGGCCCAGAGTCTAACTGGTGTAATAATAATAATAATAAAGTTGGAAGGGACCTTGGAGGTCATCAAGTCCAACCCCCTGCTCAGGCAGGTAACCCTATACCATTTCAGACAAATGGTTGTCTAGTTTCTTCTTAAAAACTCCAGTGTTGGAGTATTCACTGCTTCTGGAGGCAGGTTGTTCCACTGGTTAATTGTTCTAACTGTCAGGAAGTTTCTCCTTAGTTCTAGGTTGCTTCTCTCTTTGGTTAGTTTCCACCCGTTGCTTCTTGTCCTGCCTTCAGGCGCTTTGGAGAATAGCTTGACTCCCTCTTCTTTGGGGCAGCCCCTGAGATATTGGAAGACTGCTATCATGTCCCCCCTCGTCCTTCTCTTCGTTAAACTAGACATACCCAATTCCAGCAACCGTTCCTTATATGTCTTAGCCTCCAGTCCCCTGATCATCTTTGTTGCTCTTCTCTGGACTCTTTCTAGAGTCTCAACATCTTTTTTACATCGTGGTGACCAAAACTGGATGCCGTATTCCAAGTGTGGCCTTACCAAGGCATTGTAAAGTGGTATTAATGATCAGGCTGAGATGATCAGGCTGTGCCTAAAGGTGGGATCAAACATGCCACCCGTTTGGATTCGCTTCCTGCCCACAAAAGATCTAAGTCCGGCCCCCTTGAATTCCATCGACTCTTATCTAGTGCCAAGTTGCCTTGATCATTAGTAGTTCAGATTCTTGTGTATAGGTAACATGAAATGAACCTGTACTCCTTTTGAACTTTATCCTGGCTCCAGAAATCCTGGATTTCTTTCACTTGATGGCCAGTCTCCTTGGGCCAGTCCCTTTCTCTCAGCCCTAGAAAGGAGGCTATGGCCAACAGTTCTGAAAACCTTGCCAAGAAAACTGCAGGGATTTGTCTTGGTGGTCTCCAAGAGACACGATTGAACAGAGGGAAAAAACCCCAAACCCTGGTTTGTATACAGCCCAATCCAGGTTCCATCCTCAACATCTCCAGGATGGACTCGAGGACCATCAACTTTCTAAATGTTCCTTGTTTCTTAGACTTACTATCTGTTTTGAATTCGTTTATTAGAAATGAAGCTCAAATCTAAAGGACTTCAGGGACAGGGCTCCGTAGTTTTCCTAGTTTTGCAACATGGAAGAGCTTTTCTACCACTTTCTCTGGACTGGCTTTTTGATTCCCCAATCTAACCTATGCCCCAATATTTTTCTGCCCGTCCAAATCTTAACCAGGTCAGGCCCTGCTTAGCCTCAGCCAAGCTCAGCTAAATAATTTGCCCCAGCTTGGCTTCTTCCCAGAAGATGCTAAAATATGAGTTGTTCCAGGGAGCTTTTGCTGATCAAACCAACCCGATCAAGGTTTGCTTTTTGTTAATTGTTAATTGAACCTTGAGGCTGTGGTAGTTACTGAGTTATCAATTTTGCCAGTTTGTTAAAGTATTACATGCATCTATCTTCATTTGCCTTACGGTGGATGTTTTATTGTGGCGTCTATCTTATTATTAACTGCCAAGCAGATTACATACAACCCCGCTGGAGAAATAAAGCACTGCCACCTCCTGTTGGTCATTCATGTATGCATCCCATTTATCAGCGTGTATAATCGGAGCCGTAAAGATCCCTGAAGTCCTGTGCCAAGCAAGTCCACATTCTGTGTTAATAAACACTGGATTCCTTTGAGGGGTATGCCAAATATTCAAATCACTGTGTTATTTTCTTGATCTGTTCTATTTTTGTAGTGGTTAAGAAAGACGGGAACATAGCTATTCTTTCATTCTTTCTCAGGCACAAGTAATCCTATTTAGCCTTTTTTTCTACCCCAGCTATAATGTTTTGGATTGAGGCTACTTTGCAGATTGAAGAATTATCTGACAACTGCAATATCAGGTGTAATGCAGCCTTTTCCATCCCAGATGTATTAAATTAATTGTTATTATTGCAATCGTCCAGGTGGAAACCAGCTTTAAACTTCAGTTCTGCAGGTAGCCAATTTAAAGATTTGCAGTCTCAACATGTCTGAAGGGTACTGCTGCTTTTATGGATGGGCTGACCATCTTAAACATGCCTTCCAGCATGAAAGGATAGTTTGCATTCTCACCTGTATTACTACATTTACAAACAATCTTTCCGTTCTCTGATTACAGGAGAATCGCTAAAAAGTAATTACCATTTGAGAGCTGGTAGAATTGCCTTTATAACTCTTCCAATTCTCTCCATCCAGACTATAGAAGATGACAAACTGGGAGATGTAATAGTTGGATAATCTCTGCCGCGCTCCTTGGGTTTTTATTCCATGGAAGATCTTGGGCTGGAGCAAGTCCACCTGGAGAACAAGGACACTCTTGTCTTTTGGAAAACAAAGTTTCTATAAAACATCTTTCCTCAATTTTCAGATGTTTGGGATCGCACCTCCCAGAGTTCCAAATTCAGCACCGCCTTCAGCAGTCATGAACTCAACCCACATTGAAAAAGGCTACCATGTAGAGAGTTATTGGCAGATGGAACAGAATGGACCGCAGCTAAATATATCAGTGGCCTAACCAAGTAAAAAGTAGCTTTATGTGTTCACGAAACAAACTAGAAAAGCAAGATAGATCATGGCATCTTCAACTTTTCCATCCTGAAGGACGAGAAATCAACAGCATGCATAGGGAAGGGAATGATTTAGGCTACAGGATTCAAATGCATTGCTTCTCACGCACTGGCAAATGATAAAGTGGGGCGTAAAGTCTTCCAGAATGTTATGAGAAAAGGAAGGCTGTTTACATAATGATAATTATCTGCCGATGTTGCCTATGTCAAAAGGACATTTGTCCATTAAACCAAAATGGCTGTTGACCATCATTCACACCAGCCTTGGTCTCCTTAGGAGATGTTGACGTCCTACTATCCTCAAAGAACCCACTGCTGATTCTGGTCCTGGGATTCCCTCCTAATATATACACACTACATAGTAGGATACATGAACCCTCTGTCCTTTTACCTCCTTTTAAGATCAAATATCACCATTTAAGGTGATTTAAAGGGTGACTGTCATTTCAAGTGGTGGCAGAGGAATCATTGCTATCCAGTTATATTAGACCTGATCTAGGACCTGAAAACTGCTGCTAATAAATAGCGCTGCTAATAGTGCTGCTAATAAAGCTGCTCATCTTAAATAGTGTTACAAGATCTAGTTTTTGTGTAGACGACTCGGTCCCTGGGGTGAATTACTTTCACTTTCTCTGTTGTCTAAAAGAAGAAGGGCACCTGATGATTCTGCATCCTATTATGCCTGCTTGTTATTTACCTGTAGAATCTCTCCATCCTAACGATCAAGCCTACCTGGATCCAGGAGTTCTTTTGGTCACTCCTCCAAGCATTGATTGACCCAGATTTGTCCAACCTGGCCAGACTGGGGACCCATTCACCTTGGACCAAAGGAAGAAGACAAGAGACTAGAACCTGAAGATTTAGCAAGCTTTTGCCTTCCAATAGCTAATATTCCTTAGTGGTGGATCTTGGATTGGACCTTAAGACCAAAGCCAGGGGTTCCTACCCACGTGGTGACACAAATAAGGCAGAAAATAAATAGCCAATGGGGCAGCGGTAACCAAAAATGGTGTCAGTAATTAAGAGAGAGTGATGATGACACTCATTGGGGTAACCATGCAATAATATTTCCCCAAACTACTTATATTAAGAGAGATGGAATAGATGGACTGGTGATGGAAGCAACCAGCCAAAAATATATATAATTGAATATAATGTTATGATTTCATTGAATATTTGTCAGCCTTGTTCACAATAAATATCCCTAGACAATATCTGCATAAAATCCCCATTTTTTAATTAACAGAACCAAAAAAATATAGAAGAAAACCAGGATCCAATCAGGGAAGAATGCAATATTCAATTTCTCACCATAGTGTCCTGAAGCTGTGATCTGAGAGTCGGCAATATATCCAGAAGCTAAGCCTAAAGGACTCTGGCAATCTGAAACCAAAGGGTAAAAAGTACGGTGACAAAATGACCATCGATCACATGACCGATCCAGTTTTGAAGTATCTTTTGTGACAGTCATTAAGCAAACATGACAGTGGTAAAAAGGGCAGCATGGTCATTAAGCAAATGCTTTAGTCATGAAGCAAGCCAATGGTTCACTACGGATGTGGTTTTGCCAAAAACCAGAAGTAACTGCTAGTTTTTGGCAAAACTATCATTAATATGGTCATGGGGCTGTGAGACATGCAGCCATGTTGCCAGTGGCTGAAGTGTAGTCACGTGACCAGGGAGGGGGAGCAATCTCAGAACTTTGGATCCAGGACATAAGCCTCCTTTTTTGGGGTTGGATATAACTTTCAATGGTTGCTACGTGACCTTCACAAGTCAAGGACTACCTGTAGATCTTCGTTGTTGAGGAACTGCTCAATGTCTTACCCTTGTTGTACACGAGGAAGAGGGCACTCATTCCTGCCTGTTCGTGCTCACTAACCGCACACTCCACCCGCCAAATTCCAGGATGAGATGGACGCATTTCCACTGTCTCGAAGGCACCTATCAGAGATTGCAAGAATAATAGACGATTAACAAATCTCTTGTTCTGGCTGCTAAGTTATATGGAACAAGATTTCACATATCTTGAAGGGCATCAAGGCACATTGCAGAGATCTGGTGGGATCTTCATCTAAGGAGCTTCCTTCAGCTCAAGAAAGTGATTGCTTTGGTCCCAAAAGTCTTCCCTAATCTATAGAAAGAATTAGTGCACTAGCTGAGGTCAGAATTTGTACTGGAAACAGCGACTCCCAGGACAAGTGTCTGGAAGCTCTGACTAGTAATATTTTATAGAAGACAGGATAAAGTTAGGATGCATGAATTCCAAGTGCTCTGTATTCAAATTGTATACAGCCAATCTAAGATATCAAAACTTTGGCCTGTCTTCTAATGTTTTTTCAGCACAAAGTTGTGTTTGGTGAAAGTCTATCTCTACTGATGATTGGATAACTGCTGCTGGACATCTTATCCTACTCTCCCTGCTTCATGCCATCATCTGATTATGTAAGGATAGTGTCAATGCCCATTTTACAAGTCATCTTTAAGGATTACTAATACACTTGTAAAGCATTGATGGCATAGTAATAAAGAGGAGGAGGAAGAAGAAGAGGAAGCTGCTTCAATGGATTGTGGATTCCTCACATGTTTAGTTCTATTTACACAATTTCTACCCCATTGAATTGATTCTGCTTAAGCAGACCCCGGAGAACTGTCTGTCAGGAATAATCTAGCTGCAAGATTTCTACACGGTGAAGGGGGTTGAAGTAAAATGATTTCTAAGATCCATTCTAGGGTTCTCCCAGAAATAAAGGGAGGAAATATCAAAGATGGCAAAAGTTCTAAGCTTATTTGTATCTCTGTAGGTCAGTTTTCCTCAACCTCAGTGACTTTAAGATGGGTGGACTTCAACTCCCAGAATTCATGACTGGCTGGGGAGTTCTAGGAGTTGAAGTCCACGCATCTTAAAGTCGCTGAGCTTGAGAGAACCTGCCGTAGATAATTTAGCTGTTTCAAATGCTTTCAATTGAATCTCTGAACTGAGCAGCAGAAAACTGAACTTGAGGACTTATGTGGTTGCCTCCGAGTCTGTCATTCTATGGTTGTTCTTGCTAAATTCAGGCGCGGACCAGCAAAGGGGGTGCCTGTTTAACCACTCATACTGTGCCTCACCGGGGAAGAGATTGTAGATGGCCATACGGTACTCCTCGGCCATTCGGATGGTGAAAACTTGCCCATGGAAATGGACAGCGTGGATGTCCTCAATACCACCTGCATTCAGCAGATACCACCTGACCCGCTGATGTAGTCCCATCACCAGCCCTGGCAACGTGTCTCTCACGTGGCCATTGATCGCTGGGGAAAAGAGAATGGAGAACGTCCAGGTTGAATTCAGCCGGGTCTTAATTAGCAATTTAAACTCTAGGTACAATTAAGGAAAGCGGGGTGAGAGGAACGTCACCATTTATGCCTGCTAGAAAGGAAGACAGAACAGCCCTTTTTTTTTAGAAGATTGGAAGGGCTGCTCATTCCTGGGAGCTCAGCAGCAAAAAAGAAAGCATTGAGGGGACCACAACCCAAAAGAAGATTTATCGGTAGGCCTCCACTGAAGACCACAGTTGAGCCCAAAATTTCTTAACGTTTGTTAAGTGAACGTTGCCCTGTTTTTACGAGCTTTCATGCCAAAGATGTTAAGTGAATCATTGTTCAGTTAGTAACCCGGTTGTTAAGTGAATCTGCTTCCCCATTGACTTTGCTTGTCAGAAGATTGCAAAAGGGGATCCCGTGATCCCGGGACACCACAAGCATCATAAATATGAGTCAGTTGCCAAGTGTATGAATTTTGATCACGGGACCACGAGGATGCTGTAATTGTGAAAAGCGGTAATTGTGGAAAGCGGTCATAAGTCCCTTTTTCCAGTACCGTTACAACTCTGAACGGTCACTAAATGAGCTGTTGTAAGCCGAGGACTATCTGTATTTGGGAGGGGGCAGCCATGTTAGTTTGGTTTTCCTAACCATTCCTTTGGGAGACCAGGAAGAGAAGCAGGAAAGAACGGGGATGGAAGGACTATCCTTACCATAGAAGGTGTGGTTGCTTTTAAGGACAGGATCGTCCATCTGGATGTGGCAAGGAGATGGGCAGCTCTTTTCAAAGTTCTCAGCAAAATACCAGCTCTTGGTTTCATCAAAGATGGTGAAGAGTAAGGAGAATTCCTGAATAGCCAGTTGTCTGATGTGTGTGGTACGGATCACCGAAGCCTGGCAAATAATCAGAGGTCCAATAAGACCGGAATGCAGGTCTTTTTCCTGGAACAGAAGAGGGAGGAAGAGAATCAGAAAAAAAGAATGACATTGCCTCAGAACGGCCTTATTTTTAAAGGACATTTCATTCAGAGCATCCAGCTTGCTGGTGTCTTTGTTTACCATTAGCCCTTGAAATTATCTTTTTTATTATTTGCTTTGAATGTTAATATATTTGGCTTTCATGCTGGCTTTTCAGTTTACAGTTGTAAGTGTATAATTTACAGCAGAGATGTAATATGCTTAACTAACTCAGCTAACTATTTTAATTTGTGCCGAAAGAGCTGGCTTAGTTAATAAGTCACTGTTTTATTATAAACCAGAAAACTGGGCATACGTAAATGTACAGTGGCCACACATCCTTTATTATACAAGACAGTCCTTTGGGTTTATTTATTTATTCACTTGTCTCCTTTATTTGGGTCATTTCGTAGGAGAGCAAAATTTAAATCTGACAGAACGCCCCCCCCTAACTTATTCTGCACATGCAAACAGGGATTGTGGTGCTTAACCTGATCTGAGTTTCAGGTTTCTGTGCCTCTAAACTTCTGATGTTGGTAACCCCAGTAGAAAATAAGAATTCCCCATTTACCAGGTTAACGCTGGAAAAGTAGGCCCATGCTCTGCAGTCAAATTCAGTGGAACCAGGAGCCATTTCAGGCAACACTTTGAGGGAGTACTGGCGAACTTGGTTTGGCTGAACAGCTTCTGGCTTCTGGCCTTCTCCATCATCCTGGCTCCCTTCATAGGGCAGCAAGTTCGAATGGAAAGAATACGGTCGGGAAGCCATGTTCTTGAAAGTCACCTAATAAGAGGGAGAAACATGAGAAGTAGAATATGAAGAAGGCTGAGGAACCCGCAGACTTTGGGCTAGGGGAGACCCTTAAACTTTCTTCTTTGTTCTCTAGGAGCTGCGGTGGTGCAGTGGTGAGAATGCAGTATTGCAGGCTAACTCACTGCTCACTGCCAGGAGTTCGATCCTGACCGGCTCAAGGTTGACTCAGCCTTCCATCCTTCCGAGGTCAGTAAAATGAAAAATGTAAAAAAGTAAAAAAGATGCTGAGACTCTGGAAAGAGTACAGAGAAGAGCAACAAAGATGATTGGGGGACTAGAGGCTAAAACATATAAGGAATGGCTGCTGGAATTGGGTATGTCTAGTTTAATGTAAGAAGGACGAGGGGGGACATGAGAGCAGTCTTCCAGTATCTCAGGGGCTGCCACAAAGAAGAGGGAGTCAAGCTATTCTCCAAGGCGCCTGAAGGCAGGACAAGAAGCAACGGATGGAAACTAACCCAGGAGAGGAGCAACCTAGAACTAAGGAGAAACTTCCTGACAGTTAGAACAATTAACCAATGGAACAACCTGCCTCCAGAAGTGGTGAATGCTCCAACACTGGAAGTTTTTAAGACTGGATAGCCATTTGTCTGAAATGGTGTAGGGTTTCCTGCCTGAGCAGGGGGTTGGACTCGATGACCTCCAAGATCCCTTCCAACTTTATTATTATTATTATTATTATTGTTGTTGTTGTTGTTGGCAATAGGCTGACTCTGTAAACCACTTAGAGAGGGCTGTAAAAAGTACTATGAAGCGGTCTATAAGTCCTTAAGTGTTATTGCTGTTGCTATTCTTTAGATAACCGACGAAACCATCAACAAAACCAATTTGAAGCAAGATTGGTCCTCTATGAGCTATGAGAAACAAAAATTTTCCAGAGGTCCTTTGACCAGAATGATTGCAACTGTACCTGTGTTTTGAATGATTTGCTGGTTATCAGTTTTAATTTAAGCTATGGATGCTTTATTTTTCTTTTTTTTACCACGGACTCTTAGGATTGTGATGAGTAGAAACAAGCAAATAAAATCAAGGATTTTTCCACACTTCTTCAAAAAGCTGATTTCATCTGTCAGCTTTTGGATGTGAGTTACACACCAGAAGAGTAGAACAAACCAACCCCCCAGATTCTGACATTGCTCGCAAAATAAACTGTTATCATCTACATTGGCTGGTTCCCATTTAGAGAAGGAATAAAAAGGGAAGAAGGAACCAGGGCCATCTTTTATCCCACAACTCATCATGAGGTTGTCAGATGTTTATCCAATATTTTCATCTTGGAACTAATTTTCACTTTGATGTCCTCAGATGGCTGAGCTGGACATCACAAAGAAGGTAGGATAGACTCGCAGTGTTTCTCAACCTTGACAATTTTAAGGCATGTGGACTTCAACTCCCAGAATTCCACAGCCAACATTGCTGGCTGTGGAATTCTGGGAGTTGAGGTCCACATGCCTTAAAATTGTCAAGGTTGAGAAACACTGCTCGATCAATAAATGGCAAATGGTGGGAGAAATAAATTAAAATAAGGACTGTAACAAGATTGATGATAAGGCAATCCAAATGAATGGAAAGAAAAGAAATGTATTAATATGATGATTATTTTTTAGGAATATTGGAAAAAAGTATATACTAAATTGTCATTTATTAAAATAACAAGAATTGTATTAACGCAATGTTTGCAAAAAAGGATGTTTCAGGGAAAGAGGAAAGTAAACAAAATTAATATATGGAATACAGACTATAGAAATTAATTGTTAAGGACTGTTTTTACAAATGTAACCCAGACATCACAGTGTTTACCAACTATTGAATGACTTATGCTTGTGTAAAAATTTTATAAAAAATATAATAATAATTTTTAAAAAATGGCAAATATAGGAGTGGGATTTCAAAGGCAAAATATTCCTTTTTTTTTAAAAAAAAAAGTCCAGTTTAATTATGGGAGATTTGACCCGCTAATATTTTCCACCCACACCCCTATATCTTACCAAGATTGTATCTTCAACCTGTCCATGGATGTATGGTCCCAGAATACCCAGATGTTCATCTAGCTCTCCACGGACCATCTGTCGGGTAAAAGTGCTGTCAAAATATTCTTGGAAAACAACTTTCTTATAACTTCTAGAGAGCTTTCTCCAGCTGGTCCTCGGATCACTGTGCATAGAATACAAGCAACTGGTATGATGAAATGAAACTTTTCTAATTCCACCCAGAACTAGATAGGCTAAAATTATATGCAATCTGTAATATTTCTCCATCTTTTCTCTCTCGTTAGTCTTGTTAGTCTGACTTCTGCCCAAGTCCTCTGCAATTAGTTCTTCTTATGCTTCCTGGTAGTACTTTTTAGTTATCCTACTTGGTCAATTATAACTCTTTGTTAGCTTGAGCAAACAAACCTTCTTTTCTCAAGTCTTTGGTGAATATTTCCATTTACAAAATGGCAGCTGTTCTACTATTCCGAAATGTGGAACCACAGCGACAGTTAATGGCAAAGAGCACAAAGTGAATGTTCAACGACACCCATGAATTCAGTCATAACTGTTACCTCTGACTTTTTGTTCTCTTTCTACAATCAAGCGGCAGTACTGATCTATCAAAAACATTTCCTGACAGTGAGAGAACAATTAACCAGTGGAACAGCTTGCCTCCAGAAGTTGTGGTTTGATCTATCACTGGAGGTTTTTAAGAAGAGATGTGACGACCATTTGTCTGAAATGGTATAGGGTCTCCTGCTTGAGCAGGGGGTTGGACTAGAAGACCTCCAAGGTCCCTTCCAACTGTGTCATTCTGTTCTTTAAGTCAATACTGACTTTAAATTACAAATAAAAACAGGATTCAAATCCCATTTAGCCACAAAGCCCACTGAATGACCTGAGCAATTTAGGCAAAAGGATGGGGAAAACTTACTTGTCTCTCAGATATGGGGAGGGAATAGAGCTGCCATAATCCCATGTCACCTCAACCGCAGCAATGTAATATTGTCGGATTTTCCCCGTGAACATACGGGGATCCTGTTCATCTTCATAGATATCAAAACCTTCCTTGGTCTCCTCTGTATTGCTATATTCATCATAGTCAGATTTCTCTTTCGTAGGTCTTGAGAATTTTCCTCCTGCTGGTTGGTTGACATCTAAGGAGGTTCTGGAGACCTTCACATGAAACCCGGTCCCTGAATCCTTGCTGAGTGAGATTCCCACTTCTTCTTTCCCTTTGAATACTGCTGTTTCATCTCTTGAGCTGGGAGTCTCTCTTTGTTCATCATTCAACCCATTCATTTCTACTGAGCTATTGGGTTCCTTCAACAGCTGCCCTTGAATGTTCTGGTTGGACGCCAGAAGGTCTTGAGAGAGCATATTATTTGCTGATGGAGTTTGTTGTGAGATGTTCATCTCCTGTCTTTTAATGGTAGCCTTCAAAGATTCATTTCTTGACGTTTGTTCCCGATCTCCACTAGACTTCCTCAGCTGCAGTTGCAAAAGATTTTCTGGGCCAGTTTGTCTCATAATTGGTGCATCTTTGGGAGGGCTAGATGTATGTGCTTGTTCTGTGTCTTTTGGAGAGATAAAGTTGACTTCTGAAATATTTCCTTCTGGAAAATCATTTGAAATCAGTCCTTGCCTTGTTTCCCTATGATGGAGCCTTGTTTCTGTTCTAAAATGACGAGGAATCACAGTGGTGTTGATTACATTCTTCATTGCTGGGGATAAGCTTAGGTTATATTGGATTATGTTCCGTAGAGAATAATACAAAGCTGTGGTTCTGCCATCATTTGTTATTTGATCATCTCCTTCAGCTCTACCTGTTAAGGGAGGTCTTGTTATAGAAGATTCAGTCTTACTGCTTGTCTCAAGGAAGTTGAGCAATGGCTGAACTCTTTTATCACTCTTGTTGGAAGATTTTGCTTGGACGTCTGCTCTAGCAGCTATTTCATCCAACGCGACTTCCTGTGATTTTGCAGACCTCTTTCCCAAGTGTCTATTGCAACCGTGGGACTGATGTGGACAAGTCACTGACTTTGTCCCATGTGTTGACATTTCTAAACTCCGTTGGTTTAGTTTTGACTGACTCTCTGCTGGGTTAGAACTGATACTCCTTCCCAGGCCAGCTAACTGTGACGGAGAGGTTCCTTCTAGGCGTGAAATATCCCCTTTCCCAGATACATTTACCTGGGGAATCCTTAAAATTGACCTACTTTGCGTAACATTTTGCTCCACAAATACATTCAAGGCTCCATGGGAATTTGTGACACTGGTCTTACCGGGTGCAGCCTTGAAACTGGGCAAAGATTCTTTTCCTTCCAGGTGCTTGTCTTGGTTGATTTCTTCAAAATCTCCTTGTAGAGGAAAGCTATCTCTTTTAGTATTAGTAGAAGAGAGAATTATAGGGGACCTATCATTATCATTTTTGATATTGTTATCATGGAGAGGCCTGTCCATAATATCATATAAGGGGTTTTGTCTGTTCAAAAGATTTGGCAGTCTCGCAGTTGGATTTCTCTTGAGCTCCGCAATCTTCTCCCTCTCGTTATCTTGAGGAGTCTTCCTCAGAGGCTTTGCATCGATGGCTTCGTTGTGGGACACGATGTGAATGTCATTATTACCAAGGGAAAGAAGTTCACTTGAAGATGTAGAGTTCCCAGCACCATCGGTTGGCCTGTGAATTCCTACACCAATAGCTTTTCTATCTAAATTGGCTGAACTTGCCAACGAAAGGTTATTATGATGTGATATTTCCTGTGCGAGCGCTGAGTTTTCTGAAGGAGAGTGTTCTTCAAAACTTTGCTTCAGTAGGGGCAATTGTTCTTCTACGGGGAAAGCATCCTTGGGCAAGATGTCAAAAAAGGGCTCATCTCGTGATACGGGTTTCCCAGGAGAGATGAGTGGACCAGTGGAATTCTTGTGACGGTTTTCTTTGAGAAGATGGTTAGATTGCTGGAGGCAGTTCAGCCTCCCATCTTCTGAAAGTGAAGTAGCATTCAGATGCTGGTTTGGGCATAGTTGGAGATGTCTACTTTTCTTGGAGAAGCCTCTTGCCTGTAGGATATTGGCTTCATTGATATAATCGGATGGAATGCCTTCATCGTAGTACTCTTCATAGTCCTGGTCAACATACTCTTCTTGGCGACATACAAAAATACTTAACTTAGCTCTCATTCCTTGTTTTCGAAAATCAGGATTCAAGCATCCCAGCATCCATCTGCCTGTCTCAGAGAAAAGGAAAAACCAAACCAAAAAAAACACCAAGAAATAAAATGAGAGGAAGATTTAAATAACATACAGATTATATCAGAGATGCATAATCTGGGACCTCAGAGTTAATATGACCTGGAAACCATGAAGAAACCTTCAAACGTTATTACCAAATTGTTGCAACCAGAGAAAAGATTTAAGTTGGGGACTGTGACCTCTAGCATGCCAGTCAGAAACCAAGAATGGCCTTCAGCCTTCAAAAGGGTGCACACTTGTCAAGCTTCTAGTAACATAATACCATCCAGAAATAAAGATTCATAATGAATTTCATTGATCAATCTTTTTATTGTCAAGAAGGTCATTGTGAAAATGGAATAGGTCAAGTGAATTCATTAAAGTGGTTCTGAGAACTATTTAACATTGACATTGAATGCAAGATGGCTTGTCTTTTTGCTAGATAAGACTGAACTGAAATGTCCATCACTTCTTCATTAATAATATTTTCAATTAATTCCATTTTTTCCAGTCCTAAAGATCTAAAGATCTCCCTGTTTTATATCACTCAACATTTGCTGCACTTTTTGCTAGCTATAATTCTTAACTGTCAACGTTTAGGAAATATCTAAAAGTTAGGCAACTTTCTTTCCAGGTGAGTTTTTTTTTTAATTGTGTCCTGGGATTTGGATGAAGGGACTAAATGATGTTAAACGTTTATAACTCTCATATGTTTTCCAATTATTTTCATCCAGAATATCTGGAGGACATCTGTTGGATTCCAATTTGTAGCAACATCTGCCCTATGGTCAATGGTCAGGAAGGGTGGGGATTCTAACTCATCAACCTCCGAAGGCACCAAGTTTCTTCAAAGAACAATTAATGTCAGCCTAACCTGGATTATCCATGGACATGATAACTGTCTCGCCAGAGAAGGGGTAGATTGCCAGGACCTCCTCAGAGACTGTGTTGTGCTTAAAAGTGTTTCCAGAGAAGAAGACAGAGAGGACCTCACTCTGGGCACCCACATTCAGGACATACCAATATACCACTTGGTTCTGGCAGAGTTTCATTTGAAGATTATCAAAGACATATCCATTGATACCTGGAAGAAGAGGGAGAAAAAAGAATTATGAAGTAAAAAGAATTTCAACAACACTAAAAACCTTGTAGCACTCAAGGGAATTGATCCACGGAATATGGAAGGGACCATGTCATCAAAGACTGAACAACAATCTTATCACCTTCAGCCAGAATGGCCTCTAGAAAGTCCAGTTGTATCTAATGATCCGGGACTGGATCAGGGGAAAGCTCATCCAATTATTTATCATGATTGACGACATTATTATCATTTTGTATCTCATCTTTTTCCCAATGAACTTGAGGTAGGTTACATGGAATTCTGCCTTAGCTTTAACTTTACAATAACATTAGTCCTTTGAGATAGGACAGACGGAGAGAAAGAGTACTGTAAAGCCCAAAGTCACTCAGTTGCAGAAGACTTAAACTTGCAACTCTGGTCCGTAAATTAATCCCTACACTACATTGGTTCCCATTGAAAGGGGATAAGTAGTGGTTTCGCTATTTATACAGCTTTGCTCCAAAACAAATGTAAGGAAGACAGGAAGTTATACCCTCATAGAAAACCTGTCCCATAGAAGAAGAAAGAAACAACAACAGCCCATTTTCAATGTTTGAGTATATAAGGAAATTTGGTATCCAACTTGGAGTAGCACGATTAGATCTTCCACAACAACTTTAGCTAGAAAGACACATGTGACATTCTTATCATGTAAGAAAGGCACATGTGACATTCTTATCTTTCTTTCACTGTTCTCCACACCATTTTTTTTAAAACAAAAATAAAAATCTGGAGCCACTCACTGTACATGAGGTTGGATGCATAGAACTCAGCGTCTTGGGGATTAACATTGGCTGCATCGGAACAAGATTGCTTAATATTTTCTGACAAGTACCAGCTCCAATTTTCATTAAAGACAGAAAACAGCACAAATCTTGCTTCATCGGCAATCATCTGAAGAAATCACAAAAGTAGGGGATAAATGGGTCAGAATCTGGGAGGGGAATTAGAGATTAAGATGTTGGACCAGGAAGACCAACGATCCAAAGGTTTATTGTAAGATTGCCACGATCTTTCAACCCTGTCTATCTCATAGAATTCTTCTGGCGGAGAAAAAAAAGTGATAAGAGAGAGGTCTCCGCTCATTGAATAATGCCAGGTTATGGATCAAACGTTTCTAGTGAATTAGTTGCTGGTAAATCTGTCTTTCCTTCTCCAAAAAATGACCTCATTGAAGGACAAATGTTCTGGATCATAAATGACCCTGGCAACAATCTTCTTTGCAATCAAAGGAACAGTAGTTCTAAGGCACACACCTTGCTTTAAACTGTTGATGGTGGTCAATTAGCATCCTAAATCAGGTGGCTGAAATGTATTGGATGTGGCGTTGATTCTGGAACTGATTGAGAGATCTCAGTAGATGCAAAAGATCGTATGTTACAACATCTAATATAAAAGATGTTACGAAGAGTCACCATGCAGAATATATTTATTTGCTGCTCTTGTAAAATATTCTCCACCTCATTTCCAGTTCCATTCTAGGTATAATTTGGAAGTGCTATCTTTCACCCATTAAGCACTAAGATACTAGTAATAGCCAGTGGAATAGACTGCCATACAAAGTGGTGACTTCTGTTGTTTGAAAGTCTTCAGAGGTTAGATTGCCCTCTGTCAAAGATGCTACAACGGACCTGCACTAAGCAAGGAGTTGAACTAATAGTGCTTTTTTCTTCAAGATGATTAAGATGACATACATGATATAATCGTGTGGTTGACTGTCTTTGATAGTCTCAAAAAGACCTTGGGAACTTCCATGACTGAATCCCAATCCAATCCTTTAGCCATTACACCACCTTGGAAGCATGGTGAAAATGTAACACCAAATACCCTATTTATAAGATGTTTAAACACCAGATCTGGGAAAAAAACTACCACATTTACTTGATGCAACTCCACACGGATGGAGCTGAGGGCTGCATTTTAACCCTTGAGGGCTGCCAAAGAATTCTGAAGTCTCAATTCTCAAGAGAAGCATATAAAATTTCTTACATCCAGGCATAATGTGTGGTTAACCTAATGTTACTATTGGAACACCTCAGTTGTTTGTGCCATGATGTAGCAATAAACAAACCTGATTGCCTCTCTGATCCATGGTTTCTTTGAAACAGATCAGGAGGGGTCCGATAAGCCCAGATGCTAAGTCTTTAGCAGGTTTGATTGAGCTGTAATAGTAGCGAGTCAGGCAACTAGGATCAGATCTGGTCGGGCCATCCTCTGGCATTATCTTCCACCGGTATGCAAACACCTGTTTAGGCCGTATTGGTATCACCTTCATGTTCTGATCTAGGAAGAAACAAACCACAAAAATCACATGGTTCAGTTTCCTACTGGTTTGCCGTAACCACATTTATTGAACAACTAAGCCACCTGGTAGCCTAGATAGCACACCATGCTGTAAACCATGGTTTACAAAGCCCATTGGCTTTTATCAAGTGAAGACCAAGCTTAAAAATGCCCATATTGTGTAATGATATATAAGTACATATATGAGATAGGCAGCTATATAAATTTAAGAAATAAATATACATGCAGTCCATGATGCCAAACTGGCTATTCTGATGAGTCAAAAGTGATCAGAATAATGCAAACAAACTAGCCACACAACTCATGATTTGAAGCCCGCTGTATTCATAGTTAAGACTAGCTGACATTTATCCAGACTAGAAGAACACAATAAGTTGGACTTAATAAGTATAAATTGTTATAAATCAAGAGTCTGGTACCATCTTTTCTAACTAACACGTGTTATTATAAGACACAAACTTTGTTGAGTTGGAATGGGCTAGGATTAGGGTTAATTTAGTTTAATTAATTAGGGTTAATTAAGCCTCCTAATTTTTTTTGCTCACATAGACTTGACACTTGCCTCCTTGTGGCTCTTTTCCACAAGAGGGCAGCAATGGTCTTTTGAAATCCAGATGGTAGACACAAACACACAGACACACACAAAGTGTGGGGGACAGATTGCAGCCTTAGAACAGAAGGAAATGGTTTGATAGGAAGAAGTCAGACGCTACTTTCAACAAATAAAGCCCAGGAACGGTGAAAAGGAATTTTAAAGGAAATTTGACAATATTCCAGTTTTCCCCAACTATCAGAATAGCTGAGATTTGCAGACTTTAAAATTCATCACAAACTGGACGAGGCTGGCATCAGCGGCAGTTAGCATCTTTGCATCTCTGGCTTGATATTAAACTATAATCACCTTCCTAATCTTGAAAGATACAAAGCTGGCTTGAAGATTGAAGTAGGAAAACGTGGGGACAACCCTGATTGGAAGTAGTAGACATGAACTAGAAGAACCACCATTTCTGCTTTCTCCTTCTGATTAGGAGGCACAGAATACAGAATGTAACAGTAAGCAATAATGGGCATCTTACATTGGCCCCAACTGCTCCACTTCTCACGTTTGATTTAGCCCAGATCTGCAATGTTCAGATCAGTTTCACAGATCAAGCTGAGGTCTCAGCATGATCTGTGAACCATCTTGGCTGGTTTGATTCCTCCCTCCCTCACCCTACTTTCGGATTACTTGTGAATGCAGCAAGAGAGTCGTGCCCACCACCCTTCCACAGCCACTTTCCAAAAGATTCCCTCCTCTGCCAGTCTTACGTCGGGCACTTCCAACAGGGTGAAGTGAAGTGATACTGGTGATTCCGTGAGGGTAAATGTTGTATGGCCGGCTGGCCAAATTCTTAAACAGAATCTGAAACGAGACAGTTTGATATTCCATTCAGTCTCTTTGCAGCATTCTAGACGTGGAGCAATATACTGTGTCAAATCTACCAAAATAGATAAAAGACCTGGGACCTTCTAGATTAGGGGTGTCAAACTGCTGGCCTGCGGGCCAGATGTGTCATGGCGAAACCGTGCCCACCCCGTTGCTGGCAATGGAAAAAAAAGTCGTGATACGTTGCGATACGTCACGTGATGTTGCGAGTTTGACATCCCTGTTCTAGATCATATTTAATCCCAATTCTGCCATTATTAGAGGAATGTTGGGGTCCAGTAATATGCAGAAGAGTACTTTTTACACTTTTGAATACCAAAGAACGCTATACTTTATTTTTCCCATGCTTTGCAATCATAAATATTGCAATGAAAAGAATGGAAAAGTTATATTCCTGGAAATGTGTGATCTCTCTGTTTTGAAAAAGGCAATATTTTCTGCCAATCGAAAGATGCACCGATGTGTGTTATTATAGCAGCGATTTTGTGGCACTGTATCTTACAATCATACCTTGCATTGTTGATATTATAGCAGTGAATTTATTGTTAAATCAATAATTTACTTCCTTGTTTGTTTGTAGTTTAAATTTTTTAAGGTTACTTTTAGATCAAATTAAAGATTGTTGTGTTACCATAAATAAGTATCTTACATTTTTAACAAAATAATATGAATATACCACCTTTCATTAAGAATTTTTCTCAGACTTCAGAGTCATAGTAACTAGAATGAGTGAATTTCTCCTTTTATTCAAGCTTTTGTGGAATCTTGAAAACTGGTTGATTGGTTTGTTTGCCTATTTATTTATGCAGTGCAATCTTTTATCAATTGCTTATTTCCCTCAAGGACTTGAGAGTGTTTACAATCAATAAAAGCAATCAATTTACCGCTAATTAACTAAGGCAGACCTGGTGCAGTCAACATCAACACTGATATGTTCTATCAGGAAAAAAATGAGGCGCTTAATGAATTGGTGGAAAAAAGCAGAAAACAGGTCTAAAAAAGTCTTTGATCTAACTAACTAACAAATGTGAGTAGGCCAAACCTTTGGTGAATGCAGATTTTATTGATTTTAGATGATTGAATATGCATTATACCAGCATCCTATTCACTCTTGTAATATTTAGTACACTACACTATGCTATTTTATTTATTTTTCTCAGTCTCTTGATGAAGAGGTATTGCTTTGAAATGTGTTGGGACTTAATCATAACAAAGCCTTTGTTGTATCAATTTGCCTCATTTTTCATCAATTTAACATGGTATATTTCTTCTCTTGGCTCTCAACTTTCATGACTATTCCTAGGTCCAAAGTGGTCCTTTGTAAAAACAATTTCAAAGTATGCCCAAGTCAACAAACTGGTCAAACATGGCTGATAACCCTCAAATATTTTCCACCCCATAGAATAACTAAATGAACTGAACATTTCTGATAGAGTCCATTAAGATTTTGATATGGATTACTACAGAAGGATCCTTCTGTAGTTTTGATCGTGGAGCCTTGACAGCTCACCAAAGACTGAGAAAGCTATTAGACAATGGAACAGCCAAACTTCTGAAGTCATGGATGCTCCATCATCTGGAGGTTTCCAAGAAAAGATTGGACAGTCCTTGGTCTGGGATGATCTGAGGATTCCTTTCAAGGTCCCATCCATCCAAGCCTAGGGTTCTTTAATATTTTAAGGACCAAAGCATTCCCAGACTGGTCCAAGAGGATCTGTCTGCATGGCACCACTATTGATCATGAGAACATTCCCAGAGAAGAGCATCTCCTTTTCATCACTTACAATAAACTCGTCGCCAACTTCTCCTTTGAGGACAGGTCCCAGGATGCCCAAATGATCTGGTTTGGATGCCTTTCGCTTGCTGAAAGTCGCATCCTCATATTCCACAAACATGGCTTTCTTATACTTAGACCCGATCTGCTGGGGGCCATTTTCCAGAGATTTGCTGTAAGTGCTGCAGAGGAGAACAGAAAGTCATGGGTGCAAGTCAACAGAATATTAGATCTGTAATGGTTTAGCCACCATCAAGGCTAACACCAGCCAGAGCATGGAAAACCTCAAAGAAGTCATGTAAGATTGGAAGATGTGGAGAGACTGGTCCACAGAATTGCCAAGAGTTGGACACAACTGAATGGATAACACCATGACCAATGGTTTAGCAAGTCCCTAGTTATTCAAATGTCTTTTTATCCATTAGTTAAGCATCATTGAACCGCCAAAGACTATTCAACTTGACCCTCATTCACATGATGCTGATTATATTGCATAGGATGCTGCCAGACAATGATTTTCCAATGTGTTTTCCATACTGCTATAACCTGATCCCTCCTCCTTAACCTGTCATGATAGATTAAAGAATTAGCACTTTTCTTCCACTTCTTTTCATAGAAGCAGCAAGCCTCTAGTGTGTCCAATCCATACGTATTCATCTATCTCTGTCCTATTGGACAGTTGTCTACTTCTAATAGAGGCCAATCCTTTGATGATTCATCATCACCGTAGCTCCCTCTTTTTCTTCTTGTGCCATATCTGTTATCGGACGTTGGTGATCCTGTTGGCGATCCTGTTTTTATCAGCTGGAAAAGTTGGGGACCGCTAGTCTAGCAGACCTTGTAACTACAGGGAAGGAAACAGGACTGTTGCAAAAGTCAACCCAAGAAAGGCAGAAGTATGAGAAAGATTTATTCCACCTTAATTATGCTAGGTGCAAGTTGATCTGCAGAATTACTATAGTAATTTCAAGCGTCTGTAATTTACCATCGGTAACAGCCTTTCTTGTTTCTGAGTTTTCCAGTCACGAAAGGCTTGATACGAACGTCATAATTGCTTGAGGTCATTACCTGTCCAGATTAGTGGGCTTCACTGGGGCATAGTCCCAATCACCTTCCTCGGCAGCAATATAATGCCTCCAGGTCACGGGCAGTTTTTTGGCGCGAGAACGTCCAGTAATCCTTGGTGAAACCTCATCTAAGTCTATCACCGTGCTCTCTATATCCTCTTCATAATCATCATAATAGTCTTCTCTTGGAGATGGTTCTACCATCTTCAGCTTCTTCTGAAGAGGTTCTGGGCAAACTTCCACTTGAATTAAGGCTTCCATGCCAGCTGGAATCAGAGGGAAAACCAGATGTTAGCCAGGTCTCACCTTCCTTTTGTTGGAAGCAAAGTGCTTGCTTTGACGGTCAACCTGCACTTCAGATCTGGTGTATATTACTTCCAAATTGCATGTTACTGAATGTTCCGTTTCCTTACAACATGATCTGGCACGACACATTTTTAAATATATATTTATTATGTTGTGACAATGGAAATAAAATACAAAACAGAAAAAAAACCCAGGAAAAACATACATCCAACAGTAACAACAACAAAAAAGAAAAAAATGTGTACGAAAGAAGGAAAAATAGAAAAAAATGACTCAAACATCAAATAAGTCCAACATTAAACATAGGAAAAAAAAATCCATCCTGGCTGAATGCTGAAAATAAAAATTAAAAAAAAACTTGATAAATTCTCCTGCCCTTACATAAAGGGTCTGCACTGTATCTCTGACACCTTCAATTGTGTTGTTGTTTAATCTCTAAAAGCAGATTCCTTGCTGATGTCCCAAAGGTGCTTTTTCAGAAGGTCACTGGACTTTCTTGTTTTTCTTTGAAGACATTTCGCTTCTCATCCAAGAAGCTTCTTCAGCTCTGACTAGATGGTGGGGAATGGAAGGATTTATACTCCTTGCAGATAGCTGGTCATTTGCATTATTTTAGAGAGCCGTTCAGGCCATTTGGAGGTTTTCTGTGTCCTTTGAAGAAACGTCTTCAAGGAAAAAGAAGAAAGTCCACTTGCCTCCTGAAAAAGCATCTTTGGGACAACCATGACCTGGACGACTGAGAATCTCCATAGACATTGCACCTCAAACTCAATTGCATTGAGGGCAGTGATCTGGCTTAGAAGTCTACCTTGCAGGATAACTGGATGGTCCTTTTAGGAAAGACCATGATTGAACCCAAAGGTGCTTTTTTCAGGAGGCAACTGGACTTTCGTGTTTTTCTTTGAAGACATTTCACTTCTCATCCAAGAAGCTTCTTCAGCTCTGACTGAATCCTTCCATTCGCCACCATCCGGTCAGAGCTGAAGAAGCTTCTTGGATGAGAAATGAAACGTCTTCAAAGAAAAACAAAAAAGTCCAGTTGCCTTGTGAAAAAGCAGTTTTGGATTCAACCATGACCTAGATGACTGAGACTCTCCATAGACAGGTACCTTGCTGATGTGATGGAATCTGGCAGAACATGCGAAATGTGCCGTTAGTTCTGGGTGTTGTCTCGGCAGTGAGGAAAACGGCGGGGGAGATGTCCAGAGTGGCGTGCCGATGTTCTCTCACCAAAAAACTGTGACCCTCAAAAAATATGGAGTGGATTTCAGACCTGGTGCCCAGGCCAATGACATACCAATAGACAGGCCTCTTCTCACACAGCTTGAGATCTGCAGGTAGGGAAAAGGACAACCTTGTTGGCAAGATGCTTAGTGATGCTCAAGACAAAGTGTGGTTGAGATGCAGGGGTGGAAAACTTTGTGTTTTCAAACCAAGGAAGGAATCCGAAATTCAAATTAGCATTCAAAGCTTGCCCTTCACAGAATTCTGCCCTGCAATTGGCTAATATAATAATAACAACCAATAGTGATATAAATATATTGGGAAGCCATACATTTAATTCATAGAAATCGTGTAGCAAAATGCATTATGTTAGGGCAAATGTAGTTACAAATGAAAAATATGTGTGTTGGGAGAAATATAAATGAATGCATACTTTGGGCATAGTTTTAAAAATAAATGTTCAAGAGTAATAAACTAAACTCGACAGACACAAAAATGAAGAATGGAAAGCAACTTTGAGAGAGTCTTCTTTCCTTATTAGTTATTCATTCATTCCACTTCTAGTTCATTCAGTTTTTTCATTATTGAGTGACATGATCTGGGTGGTTCTTTGATAGATCCCAGAGAAGTCTTCCTTTAGTTTCTGGGAGACAGTTACACCAGACAGACAAAGACCAAGAAACTTTTCAAGTTCTGAGAAAGAGAGATATACCACATTTTCATCTTTATATATTTCTCCCCAAACACCAGTATTTTAACAGCCGGTCTATCAGAACACCCGGTCTACAAAGCAATCTACTTATTGCTTTTAGCCCCAATCTAGGAGCGTTTTTTATCATGCAGGCAGACATTACTGCGACAAACTATTTTGTGTTAAATTTAGATTTTGCCAACAAAGAGTTAAAGGGAGACTAGTATAGCTATTTCGAGCTATTTAGCTCTCATCAGCTAGCCACACCTTTCTGAGATTCGAACCTGGGCTGCTTGCATGTTAACCTAGAGGTTAATACAGCTGCCTAACATCCTATATCCTATCCTACATCCTATCTCCAATGTCATGTGTTAGTTGACATGTTTCATAAAAAGTGCTGTCCGTTTTTGCCACACTCTTACCAGGCAGAGAAGAATGAATGAACCCATTGATGGTATGAAACTGATGCTGAGTCAACGGAGACTTTGAGTTTCCTCTGATGTGAGAATACCAGCTTTTGTCTGATGGAGACGTTGAAGAAAGAGAGAAGGATGCAAGTGGTAGAGTTTAATTCAAGGACCTCCAAATCATCAAGAAAAGAGCCCACCCTTATCCACTGTTTCAGTCCTACAGGCCCATTATAGGAAAAGCAGAATTAGACATTGAGGCTAAACTTTTTCAGGTGGAACCTATAAAGTTTCCTACTGCTGCAGAGGAGATTATTTGGGAAGACACCCTAGTCCTCAGGACAATTTGACCGTAATCATGTAATTTGTATCCTGTCTTTCGGTCCAGTTCTGCCCCTTTATGTAGTCTACAAGCCAAACTAAACAAAAATAAAAATGAATTCTCTTGGAATTGGCTAAATTAGATAGCACAGTGTGCAAATAATCAAGGGGTGTAATCTAGAATGTTGGTTGGACATGAAGAATTAAACCCGTTAGGAACAAGCAAAGCTTAAATCCTACGGAAAGGTGTATTGACTGCCGATGATTTTATTCAACAGAATAAAAACACACGTACAAGGTGAGCACAACCATGCCCCTTTCTCTCTTCCCTCCCCCATTCTTCATCAAATATCTTACCTTCATCAAATATAGAAAACAGCAGCACAAATTCTTGTATTTTGCCCCCGGATTTTATACTCATCAACGCTCCTGCAGAGGAGAAACTCCATAGAACCATCAAAACAAAATGGCAGAAAGACTTCCTACAGATGTTAAGCAGATGACAATTTTCTAAACTGGAGCAAAACAGGAATCCTGAAATGTCTGAATTGTCTACTGTATCATCTGAATGATCATCCATGTTATACTCAGGTAGCTAGGCATTGGAAGGACTTACGAGTTCATGGAGTAGTTTTAAATCACCTTCTATTTCTCAGTCCTGACATATTCTTTGCTTCTACCATAACACCTGTGCAATAGAGATATTTTTTTTCTAATTTTGCAGCGCTGTTATAACCAAATCAGGCACGCGGATATTTTACTGAGATAATATATGGGATTCAACTGGAATGTTTCAGAAAAATGCTGCCTAAATGCCAGGTGTTATGATAGGAGCATATTTGGAATGTCATACAAAAGACTGCACAGCTATCTCGCTTTTCTAGTAGAAAAAGCATAAACAAGATTTTTAAAATACCCACACTGGATCTGCAAGTGAATCTGGTATGAATATATGGACTAAAATCACAAAGAATACTGAAAGAATGCTAGCAGGTCCTTATGAATCTGAAAAAAAAACACCTGGAGTGTGGATAAGAAGTTCTCAAGAGGATGGTTCTACTTCTACCATCTGATCTTACCTGGCTTACAGACCAGCAGTGGTCCAATCAATCCAGAGTTAATATCCCTGACGCTGTCCACATGAGAGGAGTAGGCATAAGTTAAGCAGTGTGTATCCGATCCAGTTGGCCCTTGATCTTCTAAGATCTCCCACACATAGACATGAGTGTGATCAGGTTCCACAGCATCATCTTTTTTCTCTACCTGGCTGGTCCAATCATCATAGCCTGCCCCTGAAAACACATAAGCACTGTCATCAATGACTATGAAGGTTGAGGTCACACAACACACTAATCCCAAACCATCCAAGCTACACTGTCGCTAGATCCAAAGGCTAAAGCTGATTGTACTCTTTGCGCTGGCTCTTGAGTTTAGCAAGTTTTGGAAATAATTTGAAGAGCCTGCAAGATGGACAGTAGGGCTGACACTCTTACCTTCAGAAGATTTCCAATAAGATACTCCTTTAGCATGAATATTGAAGGGACGGGAAGCCATATTCTTAAAGGTCACAACTACCTTGTCATAGACTTCGGCTTGGACGATGGGGCCCAAAAGACCTAATGAAAAGAAGAAAAATGGGTACAGGCTCAACCCTTAAGTTGAGCAGTAACAATTCCAAGGATAAGTTTGAATTTCTTTGGGTGAAAGTGAGCAGTTCTTTCTTTATTTGCAAATATTTGAAACTTTTGTTCGATGCACCCACCACAATCACAGGCTCATGACTACTGTTACATCACCTGCTCTTTGATCCTCTTCTCCTGTAATAAATCTTCCTCAAGTACATACCTAGCGTGTTTCCATTTATAAACCTAGATAAACAAGGCAAACGTAATCTTCCACCCTTCTCTTGATCGTTTAACTACCAATATTGGTAAGCAAATATGCATTATAAATGGAGCGGATTTGTTGTTTGTTATTTCATTGTTTTTAATGTGTGAAAACACACCGGTAAATAAAGCTGAAGCTACTGTAGCTGTTTCACTAACAATTATCAAGACGTTCTCCCTACCTCTTCCCAGTTAGTAAATAAGATAAGGTATTTTGCACCAATTCTAGCTCCTGAACAGTCTTCTAAGATAGTTGCGTGGACTCCGTATTACAGCAGTCAATCAACCCGAGACATTTTTCAGTGCAGGAATAACTCCATTAAAGACTCCCGAATTTTGCTGAGAAGGGTACCAATCTTATAAGCAAAAAAGACTCCTTAGCTTACCCATCCAAGCAGGCTTCGGTTTTACTTCTCTGAATGTAGAATCTGTATATTCCAGATAAATTGCCTTCTTATATTGAGGGCCTGGGGTGGAAGAAGACAACCTAAGAAATTAAAAAGAGTTAGTCAAAGAAGAAAGTTGAGTTCAAAAAGGCTGGTGTCTGCATTTTCAAATCCTGCATTGTTGATCAGCAGGGTTAGGAGGACTTCAACTCCAATAATCCTCACCCACCAGGACAAAATGGCCCCAGGCTTGGAGTGTGTGTGTGTGTATGTGTGGGGAGGGGGTATACAAGGTTGGGGAGGGCTGAAAAGACTGGAAAGAGAAAAATGAGAAATGTGATGTGCAGCACAAAGTTGTATCAAAGCAATATCTCTTTCATATTGTTTTGTCTGCTTTCTGCTCCATGGTCACAATCCTGCAGTTTTCCTGGCAATGATAGGGAAATATTTTGCTGTCTTCTGGGCTGCTTCCTTGCCTCCACTTAATCCAGATTCACGGGTGTTCGATTCAAGAACTAACAAGGCTGATTCCAGCTTTATTTTTCTAAAACTAGCCCAGGTCAGCTAAGTGCCACTACCTGCAGTGAGGTGCAAATATAGGATATCTCAAATTTAGGACTTGCAAATAGGCTTTGCAACCACGCTCTGTCGATACTATTGGGGCATTTAACAAAATATTCCAGTTTTGAGGGCTCTCCTTTTATCTCCCCTGTAATCTCCAGTCCATTTGTCCCATTGCCTCAAGAACCCCGACTGTTTCAGGGGCATGGTTCTGAGCGTTCCACGCCAAGGGCCGATGGCCAGGTGAATCACTTCAGCCAAATACATTTTTTTAATGAGGGGGTTTTTTTTTGTGCTCTCTGAGCTTGGTTGTTTTCTTGAAGATGTTTCATTACCCAGACTAGGTAATTACTCAACTAGTAGTCAGAAGACTTGATGAAAACTCCCCACCAGCAATCAGCACCCAGATGAGCAGAGATTAACTCCAAGATTAACATCAGACCGACATTCAAGTAAACAACACCCCAATCAAGGAACTTCCAAACAAGCAAACAGTAAGCAGCCCTCCAAGACCACTCCCACCAACATTGACAGGGCAAGCCACTAGAATATAAACAGAGAGTAAACCCCATTCCTTACTAGCACTGATAATGTTATCTAGTTGGGTAATGAAATGTCTGCAAGAAAACCACCATGATCAGAGAGCACCAAGGACCCCATAATTATTCTCCTCCTCCTCCTCCTCCTCCTCCTCCTCCTCCTCCTCCTCCTCCATAAACCCCACTCCCTTCTAGCATTGATGATGTTACCTAGTTTGGATAATGAAATGTCTGCAAGAAAACAACCGAGATCAGAGAGCACCTAGGACCCCACAATTATCCTCCCTTTCCTCCTCCTCCTCCTCCTCCTCCTCCTCCTCC
>NW_015388412.1:175720-196210 GCF_001527695.2 Protobothrops mucrosquamatus
CCTTCTCTTCATTAAACTAGACATACCCAATTCCAGCAGCCGTTCCTTATATGCTTTAGCCTCCAGTCCCCTAATCATCTTTGTTGCTCTTCTCTGTACTCTTTCTAGAGTCTCAACATCTTTTTTACATCACGGTGACCAAAACTGGATGCAGTATTCCAAGTGTGGCCTTACCAAGGCATTGTAAAGTGGTATTAACTCTTCATGTGATCTTGATTCTATCCCTCTGTTAATGCAGCCTAGCACTGTGTTGGCCTTTTTGGCAGCTGCCGCACACGGCTGGCTCATATTTAGGTGATTGTCTACTAGGAATCTGAGGTCCCTCTCACAGTTACTACTATTGAGCAAGGTGCCACCTATGCTGTACTTGTGCATTTGGTTTTTCTTGCCTAAATGTAGATCCTTGCTTTTTTCACCATTGAATTTCATTTTGTTAGATAGTGCCCAGTGTTCAAGTCTGTCCAAATCCTTCTGTATCTTAAGCCTGTCTTCTGGAATGTTGGCTATTTAACCCAATTGAATGGGGAGGGGGAAAAAAATCAGTCCAGGTATCTTAGAAGTAAACTCTACTGCCTGCCTTCCTCCCCACCCCAGAAGATGTAGTCCTGCATGAAACAAAAGGATCTCCTTGTTTGAGCATTTAGGAACAAGGCCACGTTTAATTTGAGCAGCACCACAAGAGCATCACGAGAAACGTAGACCAGAGTCAAAAGAACAAGGATGAAGGAGGACAGATCTCAAAGTCCCATTTAAGACTTTTCAAAGTTAAAAAAAAAGTAGTCATCTTAGAAAAAGCCAAATGGCAAAGAGAGAACATTTGGAGGGGGGGGATTGGAACATTTGGCAGGACTTGGTGTCGTCGGTCTGCAAAATTCCGTGTCCGAGGCCAGAAATAACATTACATGCCATTGTGCTCCAGCTCTCCATCACAATTGGGTCTTCGCTGGCTAGGAAATGGAACAGGGTGACCTTTGGGGAGAAGAAGAACTGAGCCCTGGAGGAGAAAGCCCTTGGCAGTTTGGGGACAATCTGGTGGAGAAAAGTCTTGCAATGTTTCTTGGGAAAAGAGGACCATGGTTTGCAGTGATGCCATAAAATTATCTGCTTTCTTAAATGGTACTTTCTCTTTTTCTGCAGCTACATCATGCTATCTCTTTTCCACCGTGCTGCAGAAGGCATTGATGTTGTTGTGCAGGGATGACCGCAACGGAGCCCAACATTTCTGCTAAGTGAGACAATTCTTAAGTGAGTTTTGCCCCCATTTTATGACCTTTCTGGCCACAGTTGTGAAGTGAATTGCTGCAGTTATTAAGTTAGTGACACGGTTGTGAAGTGAATCTGGCTTCCCCCATTGACTTTGCTCATCAGAAGATCGCAAAAGGGGATCACGTGACCCCGGGATGCTGCAACCGTCATAAATACGAGCCAGTTGCCAAGTGTCTGAATTTTGATCAGGTGACCCTGGGGCTGCTGCAATGGTTGTAAGTGTGAAAAACAGTCATAAGTCACTTTTTTCAATGCTGTTGTAACTTTGAACGGTCACTAAAAGAACTGTTATGTTGAGGACTACCTGGATTCAATATAATAAATAATACTTCTTCAATGTTTGGGTAGTATTTCAGTTGGTCCAAAGCTATTATCCTTTTATAATAATAACTACCACTACTTACTACTACTACTACTACTACTACTACTACTACTACCACTACTATTATTGTAACATTACTGCAGCTTCCTGCAATAACTCCAGCAATGTTACAAAAAACTGCGCTACTCGGAAACTCTTACATTTTAAGGAGGTACCTGGTTGACACCTGGTAGCAACCCGTGTCAACCATCAGTGCCAGCCAATTTGAATGTTCAGTTGACTGAGGTTCATGTTTAATGAATAAAAGATAATAATAATAATAATAATAATAATAATAATAATAACAACAACAACAACAACAACAACAACAACAATAATAATAATAGTTGGAAGGGACCTTGGAGGTCATCTAATCCAACCCCCTGCTCAGGCAGGAAACCCTATACCACTTCAGACAAATGGCTGTCCAGTCTCTTCTTAAAAACTTCCAGTATTTTATAGCATTTTATAGGTTGATTTCTCACCCCTCTTCTCAAAGAACAGCTAACCCTTAGTTCTCTTTAATTTAATTACTCATTTTATTTAATTACTCCATTTTTCTAGCTGCCTTCTTTGCATTTTTAAGCTTGAAAGAATGAGAGAGAGAGAGAGAGNCAATTAACCAGTGGAACAACCTGCCTCCAGAAGCGGTGAATGCTCCAACACTGGAAGTTTTTAAGAAGAGACTGGACAGCCATTTGTCCGAAATGGTATAGGGTTTCCTGCCTGAGCAGGGGGTTGGACTAGATGACCTTCAAGTTCCCTTCCAACTTTACTATTATTATTATTATTATTATTATTATTATTATTATTATTATTATTATTTACTCCATTTTCTAGCTACCTTCTTTGCATTTATAAGCTTGAAAGAATGAGAGAGAGAGAGAGAGGGAGGGAGGGAGGGAGGGAGAGAGAGAGAGAGAGAGAGAGAGAGAGAGAGGGAGAGGGAGAGAGAGAGAGAGAGAATAAATTAGTAATTTCTTTACATGTATTTGGAATCTTTAAATCCCACATCAAAATTTTCTGTCGTGGTCCCTAAATCAATGTCCTGGATTTAGCGTAGACACAGCTACACTCCAGCTCTTGACTGAGTGAAATTTTTCTCCCTGACAAATTACAAATCCTAATTTATTTGTACAAGCATATTCTCTGCTCCACAGAAAACCTACAGCACGGTACACTGTTCAAAAAGCCATTCATTCTAACACTATTTATGATTGGCCCCAGAAAACCTCATGATATGTAGATGATGGATGGAAAGCTATGTTTCCTTAAATATCTTTAATCAAGTGAATTTTGGCATTTTTATTTTGTGTACCTTCTTAAAAATATTATTGCTGTACTTCACCTTTGGAACATTACTGTAAGCAAAAATAAAAATATGTGCAGTATAACAAAACTGGAGGACTTGTTGATATTTTTAGGACAGTGATTCTTAAGGTATTAATTACCTTAACTAACTAACTAACTAGCTCTTACCTAGTTGGTCAATGAAACATCTGCAAACAAATAACCAAATCCAGAGAGCATCAAGGACTCCACAGTTTAACCCAGAGCTACAAATATTCTCTTCTATTGAGACCTGAGTTTAAATCCTTCTTCAACTGCAAAATGTATTGGCTGATTCTAAACAATTCATACAAACAGCCTCACAATATTGTTGTAAAGATAAAAGGGAGAGCTAATTAACTTAAATCCAGATCAAACCCTGTTCTTCTTCTTGACCACAACATTATGAATGGGAGACTAAGAAAGTCCCATAAAGTAGTACAAGTTACTGGTCCATCTTGATCACCACGTTTTCTTCTTCTCCATCCAGATGCTTATTAGGACTATTACTCCCATTGGAACATCTGGAGGGCATCATATAAACTAATGGTATTAGCAGCTCTTTTGTGTCTTCAGTTGGCTTTTCCCCCAACACTGCTGAGCAATTTTAATTGGAAATGTCACGGATGGAACCCAGGACCTCCTACACCCAAAAAGTCTACCTATTGTTGTACTATCCTCCCTTTTCTAAAAGTAAACCTGAATAACACCCACTTGAAGGAGACCTTCTTCCATAAGTCCCTCTGCTCCTTTCATCCCTTTCCATTCTACTTGACCAGATGGTTCTTCGTCAACTGTGGTTGGTGTCTAGAAAGATGGTGACTTGCTTAGCACAATGCCTACCAGCCTGTCAACACTTCATTAAATAAATGTTTTCTTTCCCTTCACTCCTGGCACATCCAGCAGAGAGGAGTCAAGCAGGGCTAAGGAGATTAGAAGCAGAAACTGAACAGGAGGGGCCAAGTGGTACAAATTAAGGACAGAAATGTACAAAACTATAATGCTGTTGGTAACACCATATCCGAAAATCACATCCTTTCTATACAATCCTTAAGACAGCTGGGACCACGGTCTTTTAACCAGGAAGAGTCGGTTAGTGGAGATGATAGTTGGTGTTCCCAAAATTTGGAGGCCCCCTACTTCCCAGCTCTATCCTCTACTGAAAGCAAATCCCCAAACCCTTGGTAAGACAATATATAGTTGCTGTATTATTACCCGTTCTGTCTGTCGGGCCTATAGTTCCATTCTTTCTCCACTGCTCCAATGAAATATCGCCTGGTGATGCCCATGCTTTCCTGAAAGACGCAGCACAAGAACATAAGTCCGAGTGACAGCAGCCTCCACATGGTGTACCACCATCTGCCACAGGTCTGCAATTCAGAAAGAAATCCAGGAGAAGGAGGAGGACAACAGCCTGACCTATTCAGCAAACTCCATCCTCAGGTGCTGGGAAACACCAGTGGGTTTTCTGACCTGCCCCTAGATAGAGAAACATGGTCATACACTCTCAGTGTGCTGGAGGTTATGAGTGGACAGCAGGGTGGGGAGGAACAGGATGAGAGAGGGGAAATGGAAAAGCAGCTAAGGAAAATTTAACCTCTTGTTCTCTGCAGGTGTCCAACTCTAGAAGTATCTTAAGATAACAAACTCTTTTTTTTTTTTGGAACAGGTTAGGAATTCTCTTATTTGCAGAGGAGCTTTTGCAGATCTGCAGATGGGCTTGTCTGATGAAATGTTGGCATTGTGTTAAGCAAGTCACAATCTTTCATTTTGCAAATTTTATTGATTTTCAAATAAACGTATAAACAAATAATACAAATGTGGTGCATTTCATTAAAAAAACAAAAAGGAAAACCTAGTCAATATATTTTCAGAAATGATCGGCGGTCCCACCCCCCCTGCACCCACCCTCACTCCTTCAACCTTCCTACCTACGTCCCTCTTCCTTCCTCCCCTCCTCCCCACACCTCTCTCCTCCTTCCTCCTTTCCAACTATCCTACACATCCCATCACCTTCTTTTCCACCTCCTTCGGATGCAGTTTAGGGCTACTAGCCGATCATCTCCTCTTCTCAAAAAAGGAAAAACCATTACATTATTTTTCTATAATATATAAATACACCAAATTTTATATAATTCTACCCCTTCATCCCCTTCCCCCCTCCCCCCCGGACTTCCCAGAACTGAGTACAGGGATAATCACATAGCATCCCAAATCTAAATAAAACTACCCAAACATAATACAAACAAATATTAACATACTTTAACTCTAATATACAATAATAAACTTAAATATAAAATATGTATATAAATTATATTAAGTATATAGAAATAATACAAAAAGAAAAAAGGTTTAATCAAAAGCTATACGATAATTATTCATTTCATACTTTCTCTGAATATAATCAAGTCACAATCTTGAAGCCTTTCTAGACACCAACCACAGTTGATGAAGAACCTTTTGGTCAAGTAGAATGGAAAGGGATGAAAGGAGCAGGGGGATTCGTGGAAGAAAGTCTCCTTCAAGTCCGCAAGGAGGTTAGCCTTTTGAGTTTTCTTTCTGCATCTGATATTGAGATATCCAATTAGACACCGTCTGTTTCTAAAATGTGGATGTTCTGTCTATCTGCCAGTTGATATCTCATATTTGAGTTACTCCCTTCTGATAGATGAGCACCAGGGCTAGATAAAAATCATTTTCAACAGTTTTGGTATTATGGGGCTTAATCATTCTGTAAAATGAAGAGCAGGCAAAAATGTTGGGTTGTGTCTGTGAAGGTCGGTTTGTTCCATGCCCCTTGTTCTTTGAAAGATGAACAAATTGTACTTTTTAATTGTATCAAAACTAATCATCTACTTTTATATTAAAATAACATGACGCTCATGATTAAATGTGTTTTCAGTCGCAGAAAGGTGGCAAAACAAGCTAACCCACAATTAAGTATGGAGGGAGAGGCCATGCACAAATCGTAGGCATCATGATTCATCATCACAAAATAGATCTTCTGGGTCAATGAGGGCAAATGAACTGCACCAACCCTCGTAAGGACAACGTTGGTGAATCACAAATCGAGAATGGATCTCGGCTTTCTGGCCATTAATGGGGTGGGAATAGAGACCCAAACATTCCCAACACATTGCTGTCCAGCCTCTGTTGCTTGAACACATCAAGACAGAGGATCATTCTATCTCATTCGGTCACTCGTTCTATTGTTGAAGTGCTCGTGTCCATAGGAACATTTTCTAACAATCAGAATTTGCCTTCCTGTAAGTCCATTATGTCATATGCTATGGTCTCAGATGATAAGAAACGAGACATATCTTTTCAATGCTTATGACTCTCTCTCTCTCTCTCTCTCTCTCTCTCTCTCTCTCTCTCTCTCTCTCTCTCTCTCTCTCTCCACAGATCCAGTTGTAATTTCTTATTTGGAGAACTTCTCATTGCTTCTACTTCCTAGTTCTGTATCTGTTTGCTTTCATTAAAACGATGGTTTCTACAGTCTTCCTACATCAGTGGTTCTCAACCTTTTTAATGCCACGACCCCCAACCGGTCATAAGTCGAGGACTAAACCGGTCGTAAGTCAAGGACTAAACCGGCCGTAAGTCGAGGACTAAACCGGTCGTAAGTCGAGGACTACCCAACCGGTCGTAAGTCGAGGACTTTCCCTGCCCAGGAGCACCGCACATGCGTGGTTCTGCCCCCTGCGCCGGCCGAGGCGTAGCTGGCAAGCGGCAGAGACGGAGCAGGCCGACCACCAGCTGGCCCAGCCCAAGGGAGGTAAGGCACCCGCCGGAAAAGGGGGGAAAAAATGGCGGACAAAAAAAATGGTGGACAGCCTTGCTTGGCGACCCCCGTGAAATGGTCGATCGACCCCAAATGGGATCGCGACCCATAGGTTGAGAACCGCTGTCCTACATGGATTGGCCATCATGAGAACAGAGATGTTCTTTTCATTTGATCAGTTTGGCTTTTTTTTAATGCTCCTTTGTTTCCAAGAGTCAACAGGTTGTGGTTTTTGACATACCTGATTTTTTCTTTCTTCAGTCTTAAAAAATATTCTCTCCTTTGGGCTCAATTACTGAATTTTTTCTACATGTTTTTGTAGTCTCTGGAAGATTATGTGGGATCGGGCTGAGTTTACCAAGGCCACCACTATCCAGAAATTCTATCTGCTGGTTAGAAAACCCACTTCCTCCACACTCCTGCTTCCTAGACTAGAGCTTTCCAAAGGTGTTTATTTTGTAAACGCAGTCAACACCATTGGAAATTTCACAGATGGTTGTTTTGCCCCATTTGGTCCCTAGTAAGGAAACATCTGGGTCTGGAATTAACAGGGTATTTTGAGTCATTCCTCAGACAGAGACAGAAGAGAAATGAGGAATTTCCCTCACAATCTTTTCACTTTTTACTTGATCAAAACCCCTTCTTCCTCCTTCAGTCAGCAAAGGGCGATGCGGGATGATTCATGCAAACTTTTATGTAAATCACACGCTTGTGTTAAAATGACTGTGGAAACACAACTCCTTGTATTAAAGCATACCTTGGTTCTTAACTGTATAGGACAAAAAGATTTTGTATTCCTGCGCACAACAGATGCCTTACGCAGTCCCAGGATGGGGACGTGTTAAAACAATGTGGAGTATTGTTCTTTTCGGTCTTCTGGTTTGTGTCAAAAAGAATCCCAATGTTACAGATGGGTGTAGAAAATGTGTGCCCTTGTTTTGAGCTACATTCCCTTAGAGATAATCTGTCAAGTGAGTCCAAAATCATTTCCTCCCTAAAGACATGCAACCTTTTGCCAGACCCTGCCTCAAAAATAACAATAACAATGACAGGGTTGACAAAGCCACAATCAAGAGCTGCGGGTGCAAGCTGCTATAAATCACTAGTGACAGAAGGCCTTGGACTCTTTTAGTCTTACAATCCAAAAGACAAGGCAGGAAAGGAAGGAGGGGAAAAAAGCAGATTAGACACAATATGTAAAGTTGTGTTATAAGTTCTAATGATCAGATTGGAAGAAAGTTAAAGGAAGTTTAAGAAACTTCCTGACAGTGAGAACAATTAGCCAGTGGAACAACCTGCCTCCAGAAGCGGTGAATGCTCCAACACTGGAAGTTTTTAAGAAGAGACCGGACAGCCATTTGTCCAAAATTGTATAGGTTTACCTGCCTGAGCAGGGGGTTGGACTTGATGACCTCCAAGGTCTCTTCCAACTTTATTATTATTATTATTATTATTATTATTATTATTATTATTATTATTATTATTATTATTATTATTATTATTATTATTATTATTATTATTATTATTATATGGTTGGAACAACAGGGTCCATAAACAACAGGGTCCGTAAAGAAACTTTACTTTACATTACTTTATCACATAAATGTTGGAACTACCTTGGTGCATCCCAAGCCTGACACAAGCTCATAAGGCATGGTGTTGTGTGATGAGGTCATCATTTCTACCCTTGTCCCTCTTGGTTCGATGTGACAGCCATCCCTAGATAACAGATGAGGAACAGGGAATCTCAGAGCAAACTTGCAAAAGGGTACTAGATAAAGTTAATTATCCAAGTCCAGAGTTTAAATCTGGGTACAGATAGCCCTTGAATTGTAATCATTCATTTAGTGACCATTCAAAGTTATAACAGTCCTGAAAAAAGTTACTTATGTCTGGTCCTTGCACTTACCTAGAATAGAATAGAATAGAATAGAATAGAATAGAATAGAATAGAATAGAATAGAATAACAGAGTTGGAAGGGGTCTTGGAGGTCATCCAGTCCAACCCCCTGCTCTGGCAGGAAACCCTATACCATTTCAAACAAATGGTTGTCCAATCTCTTCTTTAAAACTTCTAGTGTTGGAGAATTCACAACTTCTGGAGGCGAGTCGTTCCACTGATTAATTGTTCTAACTGTCAGGAAATGTCTTCTTAGTTCTAGGTTGCTTCTCTCCTTGATACGTTTTCATCCATTGTTCCTGATCTGGCCTTTGGCTGCTTTGGAAAATAGGTTGACCCCCCTCCTCTCTGTGACAGCTCCTCAAATATTAGAACACTGCTATCATGTCACCCCTGGTCCGTCTCTTCGCTAGACTAGCCATGCCCAGTTCCTGTAACTGTTCTTCGTATGTTTTAGCCTGCAGGGCCCTAAACATCTTTATTGCTCTTCTCTGCACTCTTTCTAGAATCTCAACATATTTTTTATTGTGTGGTGACCAAAACTGGATGCAGTATTCTAGATGTGGCTTTATAGGGCAGTATTAGTACCTCGTGTGATCTTGATTCTTATTGGACATGATTGCTGCACATTTTATAAAAGTTTATGAGGGTTTTATGGATTTGTAGAGTGACATGATTTTGATTTGGGGGTCTGTTTGTGTCTAACTATCCAGAATAATTGGATTGAAGCACCAGACAAGTCCTGAAAATAAGCAAGGGAAGATATGCTGAGAATGTGTGATTGGTCCGTGACTCTCTAGATCTCTCGGTACCCATTCCTGCAGTCTTCAAGATAACGTACAGATTGCCCTTTCTTTTTTTAAAAAAAAGAAAAACCCATCCCCCAACTGCTTTGTCAAGCAGGCAATCTATTGACATTTATTTAAAATAGCCGATGGTGATCATGTTGGCACTTGTTTAAAACCTAGTTTGATTCGCTGGTTCCAGTTGTTTGCGTTCTTTTGATAGTTCTCGTAAATCGTTTAAGGAAATAAGTCAAAACTCCAGAGAAAACTCAAAATATGAATAATTTAAAAAAAATAGAATCCCCCCCCTTCTTTTTTTTTTATAGGATTGCCAGTAAACATATTTTTAGTTCGGTCTCTTGTCCCACATTCAGGACCAGAAAACCCTAACCCCACCCCAAACTCCTTTCCCTGAAGAATGAATGATGGTTACAGCTACTGGGTATTATTTCCCCAGATAATAAGCAGGAAAGTGTAGGTGGCTTGTGAAACTTGACGTTTCTGACTACTCAGATGGGAGAGTCCCTAGAAAAATTTGAGGGGCCCTTTTGGGGAGCCCAAAGCAATGACCCCATGGCCTCTGCCAATCTCCCCCTTGGTTTCCAAAAACTCACCTTGGTCGTGCATGGAATACACTCTGTGAGAAGCAAGGAGGTCAAAAAATAACTTCTGTCGTTTTTTTTTTCAGGTGATTTCTCCATTTCCTTAGGTTTAGCACAGGAAATCCTCATGGCTTAGTTTGTATCCTGCAACGTTCCACGAACAGATGAAAAAAGAGGGGACCCCAGGTAGCAAAGCACCTTAAGACACCTTGCCACCCATGTCAGTTCTAGGCTTTGGAGATGATAGGATGCAATCCACCAGTAGCCTCAGTTGAAAAAAAATAAGTTGCTTAAGAGAGAGAGAGAGAGAGATTCCAGGCAGTAAAGTTTATATGACGGGTTTATATCTCCTGAAATCCTCTTTTTCAAGTGAGCTATTAAAGGTCTGGAGATATGCCCTCCTTCATTCATGTATCTCCTCAGGCAGCCAACCCATTCAGCCAACAATTCTAAACATTTATATCCTGCCTTTCTGGAAGGAAGGAAGGAAGGAAGGAAGGAAGGAAGGAAGGAAGGAAGGAAGGAAGGAAGGAAGGAAGGAAGGAAGGAAGGAAGGAAGGAAGGAAAGGGAGGAGAGAGAGGGAGGAAGGAAGGAAGGAAGGGAGGGAGGAAGGAAGGAAGGAAGGAAGGAAGGAAGGAAGGAAGGAAGGAAGGAAGGAAGGAAGGACCAATGGTTCACTATGGGCATGGTTTTGCTGAAACATGGAAGTAAGTACTGGTTTTTAACAAAACCATCATAAAAACGTGGTCACATAACTGAAGAACGATGCATACAGCTGTAAATAGATCCAGTTTGGTTGACTGATTAAGGCACCAAGCTAGAAACCAGGATGCTGTGAGTTCTAATCCTGCCTTAGGCATGAACGGCTTTGGGCAAGTCACTGTCTCTCAACAATCCATACAGGATTGTTGTTATGGGGAAAAATAGGAGAAGGAAGGTGTGTTGAATATGTTCAGTGCCTTGAGTTATTTATAAAAAATAAGAAGATGGGATACAAATTAATTGCTGCTGTGTTTCTGAGAGCATGAAATTTGGTCAATGGACTACAGGGAAGGGGTTGATCATAGGAATTTTGAATCCAGGTGTACGTAGCACCAATGTAGGCCCACTGTAACTTCAAACGGTTGCTAAGCAACCAATCATATATCGAGGATTACCTGTAGTACATGACTTGTCGACTCAGCCAGGAATTGCATTCCTCCTTTTAGCTACTGAATCGCAAAGTGTGTTCCTAGCCTAGCAACCCACATCATGCAATCTTCCTCAAACTGCAAAACGGTTGCAAAGTAGAGTTTTGCAAACAACATCCAGGTACGTCTATGGAGATTCTCGGTCATCCAGATCATGGTTGTCCCAAAGGTGCTACTTTGTTGGGTTTTTTTTGAAGACATTTTGCTTCTCATCCAGGACGCTTCTTCAGTTCTGAGAACTGAACTGAAGCAGAACTGAAGAAGCTTCTTGAGAGAGAAGCGAAACGTCTTCAAAGAATAAAGAAAGTCCAGGTGCCTTTTCAAAAAAGCACTTTTGGGTGTCGTTTTGTGTCTGCTTGCTGTTTGTTTTCTGGGCGAAAACTGGAGAGCAACGTCATTCCCCATATTAGAAGCAGCCATAACAACAATAGGAGCAGGAAAAGGGGACAAGGACATCAAGATTTTCGCTCCAGATTCTGGCTCATTTCCCCGGTTGCTCAGCCCAGCCTTGAAGAAACACAAAAGGGAATCAAATCACAAGTCACAGCTCTGGATGTGTCATTAGTGACTCAATCCTTGCATTTCTGGAATAGAACCAAACGTCCAATTTTGACAGAGAAACCCATGTTTTTTCAGTTGAATGAGGTTTTACTCATCCAGTGAATCTCAGTTCTAAGAACCAGTTTCTTCAAGCAGAAACTAGTCAGATACGTGTTTTTCTAAATTCAGGCATGGAAGCATGGCATGGCAGACCCAAGTAGACCTTGACTTACAAACACAGTTAAGCCCAACATTTCTCTTGCTGAGACAGTTGTTAAGTAAGTTTTGGCCCATTGCATGACCTTTCTCGCCCCGGTTGTTAAGTGAATCACTGCAGTTATTAAATTAGTCACACGGTTGTTAAGTGAATCTTGACTTTGCTTATCAGAAGGTTGCAAAAGGGCATCTCACAATCCCGGGAGTGTGCAGCCGTCATACATATGAGTCAGTTGCCAAGGCTCTGAATTTTGATCACATGACCACGGGTGTTTCGCAACGGTCGTAAGTGTGAAAAAAGGTCATAACTTACTTTTTTCAGGGTGGCTGTAACTTTGAGTGGCCAACAAATGAATTGTTGTAAGCCGAGGACTTCCTGTATTGTTTTTCCAGCCAGCAAAGCTCACCGATAACAACGCGATCAAATCTTCCCAAGAAATGACAGCCGTCAAGGCCAGACTCGGAAAGTAAAGTTCCTCCCTCTTCCATCTCTGGTATTGTTTGATGCATAATTTAATTAAGAATCCCGCTGCATCTCTCCAAGCATTACGTTCCCCGTTCTGACAGCAGCTTAAAAAAAAAAAAAGGGGGGGGGGGTTGAATGCAGGGTCAAGGTGGAAATTCAATTTGAGCACGATTCACCTGCGTCTCCAAATCAGATCAACTTTCTGAACCAGATTGAATCAAATAAATGTAACGGCTTCAAACTGTTTCACCTCAATCAGATTAATGATTCAGTTAGCCCTATTAAAAAAGCATTGGCTTCGGGAGATGCTCTGTCTACCTCAGAAACATCGTGAGCTACGACTAGTTTCTCACCTTGACAACTCGAAGAGATGGGCACTTCAACTCCCAGAATTCCCCAGCCCCCTTTGCTGAATTCTGGGAAGTGAAGTCTAATCAGGCAGGGAAACTTTGCTTTATTCGGTCTTGATCAGGGAACGGAGGCTGAGATAGGACAGAACTGATGAAGGCCGGTTTGGTTTAATGGTTAGGGTATCAGGGTTAGAAAGGAGGAGACCGTGAGTTGAGTTCTAGTCCCACCTTAGGCATGAAAGCCAGTTGGGTGACTCTCTTTTCTCTCAGCCCACCCCACCTCACAGAGTTGATGTTGTGGGGAAAATAGGAAGGAATGTTAGATATGTTCACCACCTCGAGTTATTTGTAAAAAGATGAGATACTAAATAAATCAGCCAATAAATAAAATATAATCAATGTCCTGCTTAAAATTAATAATAATAATAATAATAATAATAATAATAATAATGATGATGATGATGATGATGATGATGATGATGATGATAATGATGATAATGATGATAAAGTTGGAAGGGACCTTGGAGGTCATCTAGTCCAACCCCCTGCTCAGGCAGGAAACCCTATACCATTTCAGACAAATGGCTGTCCAGTCTCTTCTTAAAGACTTCCAGTGTTGGAGCATTCACCGCTTCTGGAGGCAGGTTGTTCCACTGGTTAATTGTTCTGACTGTCAGGAAGTTTCTCCTTAGTTCTAGGTTGCTTCTCTCCTTGGTTAGTTTCCACCCGTTGCTTCTTGTCCTGCCTTCAGGCGCTTTGGAGAATAGCTTGACTCCCTCTTCTTTGGGGCAGACCCTGAGATATTGGAACACTGCTATCCTGTCCCCCCTCATCCTTCTCTTCATTAAACTAGACATACTTTCTTACGGACATGGCCAGTGAACTTGGGGGTGTGGAGAAGAACAGAACTGAACACTTCCAAAACATCACTTCACTTTCTACTGATGTTAGCACTGCCTGCCATAAGCAATGTCCTTTATTATATCCACATCTGGATTCCCTTCATGTTCCAGAAGAGACAACAACCTGTTTTATATGTATATATGTATATATTACCTTGAGTGCTTTTTGATGCACCCTGTCGACCCAAATAAGTATATATGTATATATGTATATATGTATATATGTATATATGTATATATGTATATATGTATATATGTATATATGTATATATGTATATATATAGTAAAAACAAATAAATACGAACACCAGGATAATATCAAACTAGGATTTGTTTAATAAAAATGCTGAGCTTTCATCGGCCAGCACTGCCGACATCATCAGAGCATAGAAACAAGTCAATGGGAGTTTCCTTTTATAGCACCGGCCAATTTTGCGCACAGCTCTTGGATCTAGTCATCGGTCCATCTGATGTCTCTAATTGTTTCATTCTTGAAAGGCACGTACTCGCTGTTCCCTTGGTGGTTCTCTGTGTGGAGGCCGCTTCCGGAAGTCCATTCTGGGCTTGGGCAACCAAAAATTAGTTACCGGTTCTGCCGAAGTGGTGCGAATTGGCTGAATCCCACCACTGCCCGTAGTGCTCTTAAGCCGGTATCCAACATTCATTCATTTATTTATCAAATGTACTTATCAAGGAGGGAGTGGAATGGTTCAGCACTTAAAGACACTAAGCTTGTCAGCTGGAAAGCTGGCAGCCCAGATTCGAGACACGAGCTCCACGCAAAGGGGTGAGCTCCCGTTCCTTGCCCAATAGCAGTTTGAAAGCATGCAAATGTGAATAGATCAATAGGTACCAGTCCAGTGGGAAGGTAACAGCATTCCATGTGCCTTTGGTGCATAGACATGCTGACCACATGACCACAGAAAATGTTTTCGGATAATGCTGGCTCCCTCGGCTAAGAAACAAGAGATGAACACCGCCCCGTAGAGTCGGAGAACATTGGACGGGGGAAACCGTTACCTTTTATTTATCAAGGACTTTAAAGCCATCTTGATCCCCAGGCCCATGAAAATCCCCCAGCGACATGAGGCACCAGGACGAAGCATGTTCATTTCCAGAAAATGAAAGAGGAGAAAAACTCCACGAGCTTCTTTCTGTTGGTTGTTTTGAAGATCACACTTTGAGGTGTCTTAGAAATGCTCGGCTAGCAGTTGTGAATAGTAGGGGCTGTCCCCAGTAGGATGAGTAAGAAGAACAGAGATGGCCTAACCAAGGAAGGGGAATTCACAAGTTTTTGGCGGCCCTACTAATACCCTGGCTCTGTCCTGACATTCTGGTCACAAGAATCAGAGCAGGATGGTGGTGAGCAGGATGGGATCAGCAGAAGCTTTCACGTCTTCCTTCTCTTGGTACATGGAGGGATGGTCTACAGTTCCTCGGGTTGAAACTGGAAAGCCAGCACCAAACAGGCTGCTGAAGAAGACGACCTACTCCAAGGAGGGCTTCAACCTCTCAACGTCTCTCTTCCTGGACTTTTCTGCACTCGAGGTTTGAAGAAGCACTGTTCTACCCTGAGGTTAGTTGTCTCCCCTAAGTTGGCCAGATGCCTTCATAAAAATGTAAGCTCTCGCTTGCCATCTGTAGTGCTGCAGTTAAGAACAAGATGGGGAAATGTGGCAGCCTAGGAAACATAGTTTAAGAGCCAGCCCTTGGTTTCTGTCATTGCTCCCCACAGCTGAGGAAGTGCTAGGCAGGCCAGCCTTGACCCACAGAGCATGCACCCCCTTCCTAGCCTTCTTTCTTCTTGCAGCAGGAAGGAAGAGCCTCCCTCATCATCTGTGGCTGCCAGACCACAGCTGAGCAGGTGCATTAATGCTTCCTCTCTTAAACCACTTGAATGGAGCGCTGTTATACTCAATGAGTTCCAAGCTGGACGGATAATCTGTTGTGTTCTCTATACTGAGAGAGAAATGGGCATTTACATCAAGCCAACGTCTGAGGGCAGTCCTGTGTCTTGGGATGTCAGAATGGTCTTGTGGGTTTATGGCTAGAGCTGATATGTTGCTCGGTAGGCAGAGAATCTGGCTGGAGAATCTGAGAAATGGTCCATGTTTTGGCCACTGCAGGCAAGCTTTGATTGTTAGTACGGTTAAATCCAGCTGCTCAAGATGCTGGAATTTCTAGTTCAGGAACCAGATCATTCTGCCTGCTGTTGTAAATTCCCAGAGGACCTGGGTTAAATCAGCAAGGTTTGGAGACTCCATTCCACTTACTCAGACCTGTTGGGGAAAGGAATGAAGTTTGGGTAAACAGGAGTGGGGGGGGGATTACATAGGCAGGTGATACCTCTGTTGAGTTAACATCAATCTTTAGCCCTTAAATCCAAACTAGATATTTAAATTAAATTTAAATTTCGTTTGAATTTATCTTGATTTTATTTTAAATTTAATTTAAATATCTAGTTTGGATTTAAGGGCTAAAGATTGTTGAATTCTAAGCATAAGCACAAAGTCCATTTGCTGGGAATGGTGTGTGTGTGTGGGGGGGAGGTCTACTCTTTTTTGTTTCAAAGTTAAAGTAGACCTTGTTGAAGTGTCTTCCACACGACCTCTAGATAATAACTGAAGGCATAATTTTTTAGATGTTAACCAAGCTTGTACATATCTATCCTCTTGAGGGATTTTCAATCGATCACTTGTTCATTGGCAGTCCTGGTTTATTTTCTCCTTCCAAGTTGAATAGCTCACAGGAAGAGGCTAGCACTTAATGATGGTGCCCCGACTTTGTCAGAAAAAAAAATGTCATTCATATTTTTGAAATCCATCGCTGTTATTTTTCAGAACTGTACCATCTCTTCTGGGACCTAGGAAGTCAGCATCTAGTACAGGAACCACTGACTTTCTTCTACCAAGCGGTCTCTCTTTTTAACCATGAATGTTTGTTTGTTGTTTTTGTTCCGAAAGCAATGGAGGAAACTCCAGATCCTGATGTAAACAGGTTGCTCAGTAATTGGTGTAGGATCTGTCCAATAATACCAACAGCTACATCTGATTACTGGGTCTCCTGTGGCATCACAACCTACTGCAATCCTCAACCCTTGAGACACCAAACAACTGGATTTGTTCCTTCCAGCAGTGATTTTTCTACCCTTGTGTTTCTCAACCTCCAAGCAAGGAAAGAGGGGAAAATTTAAAAAATGTGTCCCGTCCACTGTTCCATTGGAGATCCTCATGGTAAAGTGGATCCCCCTGAAAATGTCTTTCAGGAAGAAAGGTGCAGTGTTCGGATATGATGTGAGCCATCAGTGGACTTGATCAATAGAAAAAAACCACACCGTCATCTCAGTTAATGTTTCTCAACCTCAGCAACTTTATGATGGGTAGACTTGGACTCCCAGAATTCCCCAGTCAGCACGCTTCCATAAAGGATGGGCTTCAGTTCCCAGAATGCTGGGAGTCTAAATCTACACAATTTAAGGTGGCTGAGATTCAGAAACACTGTTCTAGCCTAGCCTAGGAACTAGTTGACTAAGCATGATAGAACAATTAAGCAGGGGTTTCCTGGGGAATCTGATTCTTCCATCCATGGCAGCCAGTCATGCTTTATTTTACAGGCTGTTGAATAAGTCCACTTAAGTGCCCTGCATCCCTGGTCCTGATGCTACAAACCCATTTAATAATTAGTATTATTCTCAAGTTAGATATCCTTGTAGAAGGAAAAAGTAATTCTTCCTTTCTCACAGGATACTACACTAAAATCTTTTTTGTGTTGCACAGGCCAGGACTTGCAAATGTCATAATGTTGCAATAAATTAACTTTTTCAAAGAATGTTGCTTTGCTTTATTTACTTTCCCATGGCAGCGTGTGTAGATATTGTGGAATGTTATTTGGAGCTGGCTGGGGCCTTTTAAATGAAATTGGATGGCGTTGGTAATTCTACATTTTGCATAAATCATTCCACACATTAATGGTACTTTTTGAGAGCTGAACGCAATGAAATTTCATTTTAATGTATGCTGACTGGCGTACATTCAAACTGACAATAAAGGTCTATTCTATTCTATTCTATTCTATTATTCTATTCTATTCTATTATTCTATTCTATTCTATTCTATTCTATTCTATTCTATTCTATTCTTTATTCTGTTCTATTCTATTCTTTATTCTGTTCTGTTCTATTCTATTATTCTATTCTATTCTATTCTTTATTCTGTTCTGTTCTATTCTATTCTATTCTTTATTCTGTTCTGTTCTATTCTTTATTCTGTTCTGTTCTATTCTATTATTCTATTCTATTCTTTATTCTGTTCTGTTCTATTCTATTCTATTCTATTATTCTATTCTATTCTTTATTCTGTTCTGTTCTATTCTATTCTATTATTCTATTCTATTCTATTCTATTCTATTCTATTCTATTCTATTCTATTCTATTCTTTATTCTGTTCTATTTGTGTCAAAGTTTTTTTTTAAAAACTCTGCACATGCTCTGAGCCACGCTATTTCAGTGAGTTGGCTGCCTGGTTCACTGCACAGTAAGGAGGGCATTCAGCGGCACAGGGCGGTGAAGAGAAAAGAAAAAAAAAACCTCTGCACACGCTCAGAGACACCATTTCTCCCAGATCCGGGTTCAGACCGGCTTTCCTAGCACCGGGGGGGAGGGCGGAGCCCAGCCCGATGACGCCACAACCCCACCCACCTCAAGCCCCGCCCACGCGGCCGTCGCCTAGGTGACTCCGCAAAAAAAAGCGCCGCGTCTGCCGGGCGGCGCGTGCTAGTCGGGTCCCTCCACGCGCAGGCAAGAGCGCGCATGCGCCCGCCGGAGCGCGATGGAGGGGTCCGCCTACCCGGGGGAGGAGGAAGAGGAGGAGGAGGAGCTGCTGGAGCCGCCCTACGGCCGCGTCGCCCACTCGTGCTCCTCCCTCATCCGCCTCGAGCAGGAGGCCAAGCGCAGGAAGCGGGCGCAGCAGCAGCAGCGCCGCCTCTACACCATCATGCCAGGTGAGGGCCTCCCGCCGGCCCCTTTCCTCCCCCTCCCTCCCTCCCTCCCTCCGCCGTTCGGGGGGGTAAAGGAGTGACGTCACCGCGGGAGGGGGAGGAGGGTCTTCGGCTGGCTCCGCCCCCTTAGGCTTTCCCTCCTTCCCCCCCCCCTTGAGGAAGGACTCCCTTGGAGGTGGGTTGGCTTTGCTGGTGCCTTCTGCACCTGTTGGGACTCCATTACCCATCTTCCCCGGCCTCTGGGAGGGAGGGAGGACCGTACGCCTCTACCCCTGCTGGCTGGGCCTACCTTACAGGGGTGTCAGGGAGATGCCCCGAATGGAATCAGGGAGGTTCCCTTGAAAGCTGCTGGAGGAAATCCATTTCCATGGGTGGTTCTAGAGAGGCATTGAAATTATTATTCTTACTATTATTATTGCTTTTATTATACTATTATTACTAGTATGCTATTACTATTATTATTATAATTGTTAAAAATCCCTGGCTGGGCAATTCTGGGAGTTGAAGTCCACCTGTCTTAAAGTTGCCAGGTTGGAGAAAAAACACTGAAGTAGATATTATTATTATTATTATTATTATTATTAGTAGTAGTAGTAGTAGTAGTAGTAGTAGTAGTAGTAGTAGTAGTAGTAGTAGTAGTAGTAGTAATAATAATAATAATAAATAATAATAATAATATAATAAAGTTGGAAGGTACCTTGGAGGCCATCTAGTCCAAGCCCCTGCTCAGGCAGGAAACCCTATACCATTTTGGACAAATGGCTGTCCATTTGAACACCCCTTGCTTGTGCTACTCTGAGATGCCTAATAAGTTTATTTGGAATCACCTTACCATTTTTCATAAAAAAAAAAAAGCTCCTCTCCACTAATGTTTACTTAATATATTACTATATCCCACTTTGTTGTGTACATTTGTACAACATCAAAATTAAGCATCCGGGGAGGTTGTTTTGCATGTATTTCATTGCCCAGAGATTTCTCATGGCAGCTCAGAACATTCCCTGACTCATTTGACCCTCACCATAACTCTCTAGGGCAACCGTCCTTAAGTTGCAGGCAGTTGCCCCAAAGGGGTAATTGGTACATATCCTGCAGGAAATTGGAGCAATTTAGAATGGACCCAATTTGGGACTGTTGCCGCCAAGACCCTTGTTTAAACAAATTGCCTGTGTGCACACACGCGTGTTGGGAGTAATGACAGTATTTGAGACCAGGAAAAGGGATAATTGGATCAAACCATTTAGAAACCACTGCTCCAGGGAATTCTAGGTTTTCTTTAGACAGGTCTTGCGTACTTAAAATCAGTTGGGTTGATCCAGAGCTGTGATGTCCTGTTTGTGGCTTTGCCACATCCAAAGTGGAGTTGGAATTGGGAAGAAGAAGCAGCCACCATCCGTTCAGGACTGCCCCAAAGCCCTGTTCATTCTTAGCCTGTTTCAACTCGGCTCTCGGATTTGTAGCTGGAAATAACAAAAGCCTTCGCTTTGCTTTTATTTCACTCCCCGCTCCTCCTCTTGGCTTGTACAGTAAAAATAAAACAGTGTATATTTTCCTTAGTGATTCAGAAGCCATTCTTGGTGAGATGTTGATTGATTGATTTGATTTATGATTTATTATATTTATACCCCGCCCTTCTCCCGGAGGACTCAGGGCGGCTTACAGCCAGTTTAAAAACAGTTTGATACAAATACAAAATACAAAATTTAAGAGAATAATTAAAAATAAATATTTAAATAGGCCGCTTCTACTAAAATTTAGTTAAAACCAATTTAAAATACCCCTAGGCCAGTCCTGCCCGCTGAAA
>NW_015388412.1:196302-223961 GCF_001527695.2 Protobothrops mucrosquamatus
AGAACAATTAACCAGTGGAACAACCTGCCTCCAGAAGCGGTGAATGCTCCAACACTGGAAGATTTTAAGAAGAGACTGGACAGCCATTTGTCTGAAATGGTATAGGGTTTCCTGCCTGAGCAGGGGGTTGGACTAGATGACCTCCAAGGTCCCTTCCAACTTTATTATTATTATTATTATTATTATTATTATTATTATTATTATTATTATTATTATTATTATTATTATTATACCACTTGCAGGAATTGAGCATGGCTTGTCTAGAGAAAAGAAGGACTAGAGGTGACATGATGGTGTGCAAATGTTTGAGGGGCTGCCACAAAGAAGTGTGTGTGTGTGTGTGTGTGTGTGTGTGTGTGTGTGTGTGTGTGTGTGAACCTATTTTCCATAGCACCAGAGGACAGGACAAGAAGTAAGGTGGAAGCTCATTAAAAGAGAGAAGCGACCTAGAACTAAGGAGACATTTCTGACAGTCAGAACAATTAATCAGTGTAATGATTTGCTTCCAAAAGTTGTGGCTGCTCCATCACTGGAGGTTTTTATGAAAAGACTGGACAGCCACTTGTCTGAAATGGTATAGGCCAGGATTTCCTGTTTGAGTAGGAGGTTGGACTAGAAGATCTCCAAGGTCCCTTCCAACTCTTTCTTCTCTTAAGTTCTGTTAAAAAAAGCAGAGGTTCTCAATATGCCTCTTTGTGGTTTTGCAGCTTGAAAGTAGATTGTGGGAAACAGTTCAAAATCCGTGATTGAGTAATATCTTTAATAGCGACAGACCAAAGCAGAATAAAAGAATGTGCAATCTTCCAAATTCTTCAGAACGCCTAATTTTTCTTTTCTTTTTTTCCTGTTTTTTCTTTGCACCTTCTTTTTTCTCTAGTGTTTTCCTTTTTTAACGTTTTTCTTTTTTTATAAATTTTATCTTTGGCAGAAGTGTAACAAAGTATATTTTTAAAAAACTGAGAAGCTACAGAGGGAAGGAAAGATGCATAGCAAGAAATACAAAAATAGCACAATACATTAGGTCATTTGCAACAAACAACACAGCAAGTTTAAAATTGTGGTAATGAGATCAATATGAAGAACTCATTTGACAAATTTTAGGACATGCTAATTTAGATTTATTTATTGCAGCTAAATAATTTCTTATTGAAAACCTCAGTGAAAGCAAGCACAATGCAAAACAGCTCAAAAGCTGTAATCTTTAACTAATAGTAATTCTAAACTAAAAGACAGTGATTCCTTTTATCGTTTCAGAAGTTTCTGGATTTCAGTTCACATTAATTTTCAGTATACATAGTTTTGGATGTAATGTTTTGGAAAGCAAAGCGAATGAATAGAATAGAATAAAATATAAATAGAATAAAATAAAAATTGGAATGGAATAGGAATATAATAGAAATAGAATAGAATATTTAAATGTACACTAATCAGCATACATTAAAATGAAATTTCGTTGCATTCAGCTCTCAAAAAAATAAAACTTTGTTTCCATTCTGGTCATTAATATATTTGCATTCCATGTTAGTGGATACAAATAAGCCCTATACAAAAACAACAACAACTAATTGTATCTTATGAATTGTGTTCTGGAAAACACAAACATTTGTGCACTCTTGAGCTATTTAGTTGGTCCTCATTAAGTGTTCAGCATTTCTAGATTTTTCTCTGTCCCCATGGCTTGTTTTGGGTTTTTTTTTTTTTTGTTATGAGCTAACACTTTCTGGAAGAAAGTTGAGATGAAAAGTTCTTTTCCACGTCAGTCTATAATACTGGGCTTTGCGCCCAATACAATTGCAGGCATTGTTGTTATTTAAGATGATAATAATTGAACATGTTTAACAGAAACAGATGTACAATGTTAGAACTGGAAAGTGCCATTTAGAGGCGCCTATGAAATAAGTCAACGTATTTATTGAGTTCTACAAGCTCCTCTGTCTACGTTCATCTCTATTAAATTCATACATTTATAGACAGACATAATAGGGATATTGTAACTCCTGACAGTCAGCAGTGAGTTAGCTTGCAGTGCTACATTCTAACCACTGCACCAACACGGCTAAAATATGCTAGGCCAGTGGTTCTCAACCTTTTTAATGCCGCGACCCCCAACCGGTCGTAAGTCGAGGACTAAACCGGTCGTAAGTTGAGGACTACCCAACCGGTTGTAAGTCGAGGACTTTCCCTGCCCGGGAGCACCACACATGCGTGGTTCCTCCCCCTGCGCTGGCCGAGGCATAGCTGGCAAGCGGCAGAGACAGAGCAGGCCGACCACCAGCTGGCCCAGCTCAAGGGAGGTAAGGCACCCGCCGGAAAAGGGGAAAAAAATGGCGGACAGCCTTGCTTGGCGACCCCCATGAAATGGTCAATCGACCCCAAATGGGGTCGCGACCCATAGGTTGAGAACCGCTGTGCTAGGCTAAAATATGCTTGGCTTGTTTGTGATTTGATTATGATTTATTCATATTTTTTGCCAGCTTTTTTTTTTTGCAAATGATGTCATTTTTTCATTTGCTCCATAAATTATGGGGAACAATCCATGGATGAGAGCAGGGTGCGAATTGCATTTGTGAAAGGAGCGTCTGCCATTTCACTTCTTTTTGCATTTTATTTTCTTTCTTTTTTTTTAATCACCTTATGATTTTTACCCTGATTTTTTCCAGGGAGGCAGAATAGTGATGAGGATGTGCTGGACCTGGCTGAATACACAAAGAATCAACCGTGGTGGCGCAAGCTATTTGGGCCGAGTTCAACGTCCAATGAAGAAAAATACAACGTGGCCACCCAGCTGGCGATTGGAGGCGTCACGGGATGGTGAGGCTGTTGGTTGCCCTTGGATTGAATGATGGGTGACAGATGACAGGGACAGGCCCAGGGTCACCCAGCTGGCTTCATTCCCAAGGCAGGATTAGAACTCACTGTCTCCTGGCGATTGGCCCAAAGTCACCCAGCCGCCTTTCATGGCTGAGGCGGGACTAGGATTCCCAGTCTCCTGGCGATTGGCCCAAGGTCACTTAGCCAGCTTTCATACCTAAGGCGGGAGTAGAACTCACCATCTCCTCCTGATTGGCTCAAAGTCATCCAGTTAGCTTTTGTGCTTAAGGTGGAACTCCTGGGGATTGGCCCGCTTTTCATGCCTAAGATCAGGCGTAGGCAACCTTGGCTCTTTTATGACTCGTGGACTTCAACTCCCAGAATTCCTCAGCCAGCTGTGCTGAGGGAAAGGGAGAGGTTTCCAAGCTGAGCCATGCTGGCTCAGGAATTCTGGGAGTTGAAGTCCACGAGTCATAAAAAGAGCCAAGGTTGTCCACCCCTGCCTAAGATGGAACTTCAGTCTCCTGGGTTCTCAACTGGTGCTTGAACCACAACATCAAACTGACTCTCCTCTAGCCTGGTTTTATTTGACACTCTCCCTTTGGATTCACAGGTGCACCGGGTTCATCTTCCAGAAGGTTGGCAAACTAGCAGCAACAGCAGTGGGCGGGGGCTTCTTCCTGCTTCAGGTGGGTTCTCGCTTGGGCTTGGGTTGATGGGCAGCACAAGGGGAATGCCATCTATCTTCAGCATGTTTTATTTCAGCGGTGATAGAAATTAGGATAATTTAATGGAGCCTTACGTCCCTTGCATTTTGACTTGGCCACGTAGCACATTCAGATGTGACATACTTCCCTTTTACTGCAGAACTTCTTTATAGACATATTCAGGTCAGGGACAGCCTCATGCTATTGTGTGTCATGGGATACCCTGCTGTTCCCGATAGGACATCTTTGCTTCTAGAGATCGGGAACAGGGAACAGGTGCCTCTTCCTGTCTTTCAATAACATCGGGACAGTTCCTGAGGGGGGTCTTTCATACCGCAGCCAGTTTTGCAGTTTGATTAGCTATAGAGGGTGGCATCCATTGGAGCTGCCTGCAAGGGTCAGGGAGTTGAGATCCTGCTCTGCAGTAGTCCCGCTTCTTCCTGGGCAGAAAATGTCCGCCGTGCATGCCTTTCTTCCTTTGTCATGAAGTGAGTCAACTAGGGCAGGGGTAGGCAACCTCGGCTCTTTTTATGACTCGTGGACTTCCACTCCCAGAATTCCTGAGCCAGCATGGGGGAAACTATGGCCCCCTCATGACTCGTGGATTTCAACTCCCAGAATTCCTGAGCCAGCTGTGCTGAGGGGAAAGGGAGAGATTCCAAGCTGAGCCATGCTGGCTCAGGAATTCTGGGAGTTGAAGTCCACAAGTCATAAAAAGAGCCAAGATTGCCTATCCCTGGACTAGGGAAATGAGCAAATTGTCCAGGAAAACCTGGCTTTACGTGCAGACCTTTGCTTCATGAAACCTTTCCTCCCCCCCCCCCCCAGCTTGCAAACCACACAGGATACATCAAAATCGACTGGAAGATGGTGGAACGAGATGTAAGCAAAGCTAAGAAGCACCTGAAGTTTTCAGGTAGCACCTCCAGCAAGCTGGCGCCAGAGATGAAGAGCCAATTTGATGAGGTGAGGCTGAAGGCCAAGCCCGTGAAAAGATGGGTTTGGAGGGCTGATTGCTGGGCTGGGGCAAGAAAAATGGAATAATTGTGCAGTAGAGAAGGCGGACTGAAGAATTAGGGTGAGCAGTCCGCGGTCCTCCCAGGACTGTGCTTCCCTTCCTAGCTAAGCAACAGTTACACAGCCGTTGAATATCGGTGGCACAGTTTTCTCCAGCATAAAGGCAAGATATCCAGATAGAGAATAGAGCTGGAAGGGACCTTGGAGGTCTTCTAGTCCAGCCCCCTGCTCAAGCAGGAGAACCTATACCGTCTCAGACAGGTGATTGTCTAGTCTCTTTTTAAAAATCTCCAGTGATGGGGCGCCCACGATTTCCGAGGGTAAGCTGTTCCACATGTCAGTGAATGTCCTAAAATAACCTTAACAGAGTTTCAAAAAAAAAAATCTCCTTCCCAAATCTGTGTAGATACGACTGCACCCTTGCACCATCACCTCCTCCTCCGAGCAACTTTGACTAAGCTGTGGACATCCACAGGGCATGTCTGCTAGATTGCATGTGGCCTGTTAGATCACCTTTTGAGCATTAGATTAGACAACTCTCAGTCGTTTTGCTCAATTCTCTTTGTTGACTTTGGGGGATCTTTGTTTCACCCGTTACCGTTAAGTCTTCCATGAGCTGATCAGTCAGTTATTAGACAGGGCTTACATGTGTTAAACCTCAGCTTGTTTTAGCCACAGAATTTCGGAGAAACCATACACGTTGGTTCTGCAGAAATTGCTCAGATGCAAAGGATGGTTTGTGAACCAGAACAGCGGGGTTCACCCAACATGCTAAAGAAACGTCATTAAAGTTTACATAAAGGTACCCAAACTGCAGAAGAGCTAGGCATTTTCTAAGTTGAACGAGGGAAGCAATTCTGGAAGGAGGGGAGTTTTGCCGAGTGCTGCTTTGGATCCATCGTAGTCCAAGTGGCTCGCTTGGCTATGTCATTTTATCTCCCCGCTGTTCCCAAAGAAATACTGATTTGTGAGGACTTTTAAAACAAGGCTTTTCAACCAGTGGTACGGGTACCACCTGTGGTACATTGGCACCTGGCAGGTGGTACGTGACCATCCTAGAAAAGTGGTAGCAGGGGAGGGGAATGAGCTGAAGCGGTGGCAGCACCGCACAAGCCTGAGCGAGAGATGGCTGGAGCTGCAGGGCTGTCAGGGCTCAGCGGAAGCGCCAGGATCAGTGTCAGGCTCCAGCCAGAGCTCAGCGCTGATCCTGGTGCTTCTGCTGAGCCCAGAAGAAGCGCCGATCAGCTGGAGTGTTGCAGCCTCTCCAGGGTCTTGTGATTTACATTCAGATGCTTGGCAACTGATTCATATTTATGACGGTCATAGTGTCCCAGGGTCATGTGAAGTGACCAAAACCTGCTGCAACCACCCAGCAGACGGGGGGGAATAAAAACCAACCCCCCTCACCCCACCCCCGCTGCCAATCCTCAACAGAAATGCTCACAACAATGAAAACCTCGGACAGGAGGAAGAGCGCTGCCAGATGGGCAGGCAGGTGTCTTGCTCGGCTGTGGCTTGGGGGGCACTTTTTTCAGTGCCATTGTAACTTCAAACAGTCACTAAGCGAACTGTTGTAAGTCGAGGACTACCTGTACTTTATTACTTTTTTCCTTTTTTTTTTTTTGGTCATCAAGTTTTTGACACCTTGCTAGGCGACTGGTGGTACTCGGATGTTGCCATATCCTAAAAGTGGTCCAGTGGGTGAAAAGGTTGAAAAGCCCTGTTTTAAAAGCTCTAGCAGCGGAAGCACGAAGCGTCCGAGCCCAGCCCCTGTAAACTTTTCCTTTTGTCGCTCCAGGCCGTCAGTTTTCTGAAGAGGAACGTTCTGCTGTCTGGAGGCTTCGTCGGTGGGTTCTTGCTTGGCATGGCTTCTTAGGAGTCCTGCCCAATCTGCCTTTCCACCTGCTGGTGCTGCGGCCATCTCCTGCTTCGTTCCTCCACTGCCCGGTTAGCCCACTGAAGCACTCAGCCTCCTGACTTGCCCTTTTTTTTTTTTTTGTGATACCTGCAAAGTAGCACCTAGAAACACCACCACTAGGCCTTTTTCCCCCCTATTAGTTCCTCCTTTTTTATTCGATACAGGAGGGAAATTGGATTAATCTTCAGGATGCACTCAACCCCTGCCTGAGATTCCAGAATCTGCAGAATTCCCCTTCCCTCCCACAGCATTTATTTTTTCCCTCTTACTGGCGTAACCTACACACCTTACTCTGGAAGGACCCATAGCATCTGCTTTTGCGTTCACCTTCTCATTAAGGGTCAAGAGAACTTCCTGCACCTCCTCGCAGGCCACAGAAGCCAGCAGGTCTACAGGATGGGATGAGAGCATATCCTGAAATAACTGCCATCCAGAAATGGCCGCTTCTTCCAGGCTTCCTAGCAAAGTCGGTGCCCGGGAGGAACGGCCCCTTGGACTCATCCAAGTTTTTATTTATACTACAGGATTACTGGAATAATCTGTGGAAACTCTTTGGACTGCTGTGTGGGATTCTCCGTAGTCCTCCATGTCTGACTGGAGGCCTGGAAGACTTGGCAGGGCTGCCTGTCGAGGAAAATATCATTCGTGGTAGCCCTGCGGAGACGGTCAAAGTAATGCTGGCTTCTCCGTGGTGGGATGGCGGCAGGAGTAGAGTCTGGCGCTTGCAGCTGTTAAGATAAATTCAAGTCTTGGTAGCAACTGCCTGTGAATCACGGGAGTGGAATTATGTTGAGGGTCTCGACTGTCTGGTTCAGAACTCTTGAGCGGTGGGCTGCAGGGTGAAGAGGGAGCTGGGTAGGGGTCCTCCTGCATCGGAGGATTAATTTTAGCTCAGGGTGAAAGGGGCAGAATTTGCCTAAACTTTATAGGAATGGATATTGAGCGGAAAGATATAATGCTTTAGGTGTGATGTCTCCTGAGGTTCTCACCATTTTATCCGTGGGATAATGGCATTAGCTCATTGACTCATCCCTTTTTTCCCCACCCAATCTCTATAAATGCATGCATTATTGAACAGCAGAAAGCTTTTTTGGCCTGCAACCTCTTTCATTGATCTTAGGTAGAACTCTGTGCCATAAAGACTTACGCCGTCCTTAAGAGTGTTTATAGCAATAGCATTCAGAATTATATACCGCCCTGTAGTATTTACAACGTTCTCTAGTTTGGAAGGTAGAAGCGTTATCTGCATGTTGCCCCCATCAATCTGGGCCTTCATTTCGCCAACCTCGGAAGGATGGAAGGCTGAGTCAGCCTTCAGCCCTGTCAGGATCGAACTCCTGGCAGTGGGCAGAGTTTGCCTGCAATACTGCATTCTAACCACCATCGGGGCTTATCATCATAGGCGCCCCCAAGGCTCATCGTATGTTTCTAAGAACATACAGGACTATGTTTCACCTTGCGAAACTCTAGCTTTATGAGATTATTGGAGGAAAACAACCAGCTTGATATTCTGACAACGTGGAATCTCCGGAGTTAAAGGCAGACTTGCTTTCACGGCAAATCACTGATCTCCTGACCTGAACCAAGGCAACAAGAAATTAGTGTTTCTCAAACTTGGCAAGTTTTTAAGAAATGAGGACTTTGCCTTCCAGAATTCCCCAGCCCAGTATACCTGGGGAGTCCACGTGTCTCAAAAATCGCCAAGCTTGTGAAGCACTGGTCTTGAATAATGGCCTTTTCTAGGAGTTGAGCAAAGATTAAGGGTCTAAATTTGTGACTGCGTGTATTCATACCACGTGTCTTTTGTCATTGCTGCTTCCCAAAGGAAATCTATGATCACTGTAGTCCTTGGGCAGTAGAATTCCGAGTACTTGCAGGACAGGTTTTAACGATTTCAAAGGTCCCCAGAACTTCCGGTGAATTTCAGCGAGACAAGAGTCCAGTTTCAAGGTTTTTATTATCTACCAGGAGATGCCTAAAATAATTTCCATGCTAGGAAGTCTTTAAACACAAGAGGGAGCTTGAATAAGCCGACTGACCTATTGGGAAACACGAGAGAATAATGTCACCCTTTGGGGATACAGAATGGATGCAGGGGGAAAAAAAATCTTGTAAAAGCATTTCAGTAGAAGACATTCAACTGACAGTTCTTTTATATAGCACTTTGGATTTAGTCTTCTGTTTAAATGTTTGTAAAAGATTTTTTTTTCCTCCTGCAGGAACATAAATGGCTCACTTGTCTACAACATTTTAAAACAGATGCGTCTTTCTCCCAGAATCGCACAACTCTTACTTATGATGCAAAGACATAGTTGCTTTGCAATTAGTTACTGTCAATATAATCCAAAGACATCTTTAGAGATTGAAGTTAAAACATTATAGACAGTGGGTCAAATTTAATTTAACTGTCTGGGGCACAGTTGCAAAACTGAATACTGAATCCTATCAGCCTTGTGTGTCAGACTTAAGAGGAATCTACGGTTCTAGGTTTTTATACAATATTCAAATGTTTTGAAGTGAGAATTAAATGGTTTTTTGGAGTCTCTTTTATTTATTCAACCTGTATGCCCTCAGAGCTCTTGGAAAATGGAAAATCTCTTAGAAGTGTGAGGTTCATGTATTTTTTTCAATTAAGCCTAGAAGAATTAAAAGGAAACGTTGAAAAAGGTTACGATTGTAATTACTCAGAATAATTTTGTCTCGTGTGGCTATTGGTGTTTGCTGAATAGTGGGCAACCTGATGCTTTGCTAATTAGTTTATATGATTGATTAATACCAAATATTCTATTGTATGTCCTACAAAGCAGTGGGCCTATTTCATATACAGATCTCTTATAATTTGCAATGCAGACATTCATTTTTATTAAGTCCAGGCTGTATAGTATTCTACCACAAATAACTCTTTTCCTGAACTTGGAAAATCCCAGTCCACTCAGATCACAGCTCCATATTATCATTGTCTGGCCTTGAACTGTAACTCGCATGATTCTGGCCGTGCTAGTTAGGGCACACGCCTATATCTGGTTTATACTGGGCTGGCAATAGGACTCCGTTCTAGAGCATTTTTTATTTTATTTGGGAGAGCTAGAGCAGTGTTTCTCAACCTTGACAATTTTAAGGCATGTGGACTTCAACTCCCAGAATTCCACAGCCAGCAATGCTGGCTGTGGAATTCTGGGAGTTGAAGTCCACATGCCTTAAAATTGTCACGGTTGAGAAACACAGCTAGAGAATAAGCTCAGAGCCTTATATTTACAAAACAGGCACCGCTCTGCTGAGCTATAGCCTCTCCCTGCAAACTTCCAACAAATCTGATAACTTCTTCAAGTTACTGAAAGAGAATTGCAGACGTAAAATACACATTTTGTGGTTTGACTTCAGCTACTGAATGTCCTGCCCATGACATTCATCGGATTCGAAATAAGGGATTATCTCTGCCAATTATTTGGACCGCTAATAACTATGCATTTCTCAGTGACCTAGACTTCACTCTTAAGAGGAGAAACTTAACTCTGTCCCGTCATCCGCATAATTCTGTCCAAGAAAGGCAATTCAAAATAAGTCCGTTCTCTTGGGCCTGAAGTATTAAGATAACATGACCGTACCCTTGTATGGATTGTGTATTTATTGAGTTGCAGCAGCTTGCCCCACCAGCTTTGCCAAAGCCCGCTTATGGCGTACACAACATTGCAGTTATTTTGCGATGGTTTTCCAACATTGAGGAGGCACAAGATACAGAACAGCAAGAGTTGTAAAGGGTGCTCCAGATCCCTTGGGGAAACATTTGACTAAGTCGGGGTGCTACCCTTAAAACATTCCATTCACAGAAATGGGATTTCATCTGCATACATAGCAAAAGGTTGAATTTTAAAAATAATACTTGCAACTCTGGCTTTCCACAAAGTGCCTATTGCTTTACAAATAGGGGAAAGGAGGTCACACAGCACACATCCCTGAAATCAGCTGCTTCTACCACAGCATTACATAAATCAACATTGTGCAATTGGATTTGACCGCTACTGAATCAAAATCCAGAGAACTAGGTGGTTTGATCTTACCTTTTTTTCTCAGTGAGAAAACCTGGCACGTTCGGGTAACCTACCGATGGGCTAAAAAGCTGGCTTTAGTAGTTGCCAACCTGTTCCTGTCTAGCGGAAAAGGACAACTCTTGAACAGAGCGAGAAACGGCCGACTTCACGAGCGTGTAAAGTCTTTGCGTTTCAACAAAGGACCCGCTTTACCTACCACACACACGTAACAAAAGATTGCCTGAAATTTGGCGCCCAGCCAAATGGCTGGATTTCACCTTCCAGTTGGAATATTGCTCTTCTGGACCACAGAACAAATGACACGGACTATTCACGGATCGAGGGGGTTCTACTCCAAATCTACTTTACAATAAGGCTACAGCAGTAACATGGTTTTTGACAACAAAAGTGCTAGGAGCTCTACTCTTCCGACAGGCGGGCTCATCGTCGTCTTCGGGTTTCCGCTTCGGGCGGTCTGGAAGAGGAGCTGGCTTGCGCTGTGGGAGCAGCCCTCCCATGCTAGAGAATAAATTGAGGTATAGCGCGGTAGCTACGTAGGCGGCAGGTAAGGCTGCTCGGCCCTCTCGGAGAAGGGTCTTCCTCAAGACTGCAGAGGGTGAGGTTGGTTGGAATCGGGTACCTGCTTCTCTCTCTCTCTTTCCACCCCCTTAAAGCCTGAACAAGAGAGGGATATGCCCTTGGGGTACTGGGCACAACACCGTCTCATCTCCTGGAAGACAGCTTCGCATCTAGATTCCAAGTAGTTGTTTGCTGGAACGAAAGAAGACCCAATGGTGAGTGGTCTGCAGAATGGAGGGGGGGCAGGCAGAATCCCCTTCAAAATAGGCCTATGACCACCAACGAACACGCACCACGCCATTTCTAAAAGTCGTTAAGGCAGACATGTCAAACACAAGGCCCGGGGGCCGGATGCGGCCCGCGAAGTGGTTTCATGTGGCCCGTGAAGCCATCCTGGAAACAGTGAGGGAACGGCCCCCGCTGCCTTGGCCCTGGCCCAGGCCAGCCGGAAGCCAATGTACAATTTTGTGGTGGCCATCTATGCTGAAACGCATTCAGTCTTAGCTCCACAAGGCCGTCTGGAAACAGCAAGGAACCAGCCCCTGCCGCATCGGCCCCGCCCCCTGGGTGCATGCTGGGGAGGTGTCACCCTTTGTGAGGAATGAAGAAATGGACCATGCCTTGGCGCTTGCCCCGGTCCCACCTTCTGCCAGAGACCCCCAGATCTGTCCCACTCCTGACCAGGCCCCCACAGGCCCCCTTGACGTGAACGATGTAGAGCTGGCCACGCCCACCCAGTAGGCTGCACCCTCTCCATCCACACCCACCCAGTAGGCCACACCCATCCGCCCCCCCCGAGGGCAACCACAATGCTGATGCGGCCCTCAATGAAATTGAGTTTGACACCCCTGCGTTAAAGGTCTCCAGAAGATGTCATGAAATTTGCAATTTTTCAACAAGGAACCAAAATGACGTTCATGACTGCAGTAACTACATTTAATGTTAATGCACGCAGGTTTAATGGAAATGAGATCGGGATACTTGGGTTTCTTCAACTTTTAGCGGTATCAATACTTGATGTTATATCAGGTCTCCCGCCTTGGGCAGGACGTTTCGACTAGACCTCCAAGGCTCCTTCTAGCTTCTACGATTCTCGGTCTATATCTGGGATGAAGGCTTTAATTACAGGCTACAATTTAAGCTGGCGCTTAAGAATTGCTCGCAGAGCACCAGAAGTTCACACAAATATAGACACACAGATCTGACCTCTGTAGCATTTTGTTGTTCTGAAGAGCTTCGACGTTATTAAAACGCAGCAGGTTGTAAAGGAAAGAGTACAGAGTAGAAAAACACGGCAAAAACTATTTCCTCTAGCAATTTAGGATAAACATGAATAGCTAAATTTGGAAGGAAATCTTGTTTACTCCAGAAGCAATTGCTTTCACCCCCACGACCTCAGCAAGCAATCAAAACTGGACACGGGCTGCTGGGAAGTCATATGCAGTCTATGGATAGGGGTACAGTTTAAATCATTTCTGCTAATAAGTATGAAGTAATAATAATAATTAATAATAATAATAATAATAATAATAATAATAATAATAATAATAATAATAATAAAGTTGGAAGGGACCTTGGAGGTCATCTAGTCCAACCCCCTGCTCAGGCAGGAAACCCTATACCATTTCAGACAAATGGCTGTCCAGTCTCTTCTTAAAAACTTCCAGTGTTGGAGCATTCACCGCTTCTCCCCTTTTATTATTATTTTGAGTTCGCTGAACCCATATTTTCTAAAAATGCTTCGAAGGGCCTGGAAAAGGCATCTATTTACTTAACAATAATTCAAATGCTACGAAATCAAGAGAAGCCACTTACTTACCTTGCAAACATTTCTGGATTTCACAGGCATGTTTCTTACAGGGGTCTTTTGCAGCCATAATCAAGGAACTAGAACAAAATTCAGAAAGAAAAATATTATCCTGGCAAACTGGAGGGTCAACGCTCCTAAGGCCCTATCTAAAAAAAAAACAAAAAACAACTTCATTTCTCCTCCCATCTGTAATTTGGTAATAGAGGATCCAGCCAGTCAAGGATTTTCTTCACCCTCTTTAAGTCCATTTTCTTGCTCCTGAAAAGGGTTACCTGCCAATCTCCCACGTGTCACCGAGAGAGCTGGCAAGAGTCCAGGTGAGTTTTGCCTTCCCCAAAGCTTGCCAAGCAAAAGACAACATAGAATGGAGACAGTTCTAGGAGGATTACAATGCGCTAACCTGGTTTGCTTAAACCCAGCTTGCCAAAATAAAATCTGATGGGTTCATGCAACAAAACCAAAGATCACCATCACAGTAAATAGCTTCGTATCGTAGACTAAGTCATCATCAGACTTTGTTAGCTTAGTGTGATAAATAAACCCAGCCAGAGAAAGATGACTTCTCCTTAATAGATCCTGGGATTTATCAACCGCTAAGTTGTTAAGTTCCTTTTCTAAATTTTGGAATGACACTTAGAAAGACACAGCCTTCCCTTATTACAAACGTCGTTAAACAAACTTGTTGGATAGCATGCACTCAAAGTCAAAGGATGAAAAATAAAAGATTGCATGCGTTGGAGAAATGAGTGGAACTTGAATGATAGTTCCTTGTTCGTGAGAGGAAAGGAAAGGAAAGGAAGATATTTTGAAAACTAGATTCTCCCCTCTGAGTCACTGGTCTCGTAAAAACATGTAGGGAACAGTGTAACCCCTAGTGATGCTGCCAGAAATTAATAAGATGAAAAACCAAACACACAACATCCTTGGTCGGTAAAAGAACACAGTATTTTTCAAGGCGGTTCATTCGAGGAAGAAGTTATGACCTGCTTTACTGGATCAAGACCAGGGTCCATGGGGCCCAGCCATCCATTCTGACCTTCCCCACTCCCCCCCCCCCCAGGCTTCTGGAAGCTCTGCAAGCAGGAGGGCTGAGACCATCGCCATTGCTTGTTACTCCGCTCTTAACCGTGGCCTTCCGACCAGCTTTCCAGCAGGGGAGGGGCAGGTCCAGTCTGCCTACCTAAAACTGCCCCTCTGCTTTCAAGTGGCCCATGGGACTCTTCTCGACTGCCTGTCCTAAGCTCTTGAGTGACGCTGCTCTGGGCGGTTAAGAGAGTTGCACGCCACGGTCTGCCTCAGGGGCAGCGGCATGTCGAGTGCTAGGAGGTAACACATAAAAAACAAACAGGACACCATCCTACAGTTGCAGCTCCTGAAAGACAAAAAGCCGGCATGAAAGAACCACCGTGAGTAAAAAAGAAAAGCGGAAACTAAAAAAAAAAAAAATGAACCCAAGGGAGGGGGGGGGGGGGGGAAGACGAGAGGGGGAAGAAGCTCACCAGATCTAATTGCTTGTCAGGAGTCTCAACAGCAGCTCTTCCACTCCCATGATCTGCAAGGACCCAAAGACGCATTTATTGTAGCCCAGCCAACGGGACGATATCATCGGGACTAGACTTCCACCAACTCTCCACTGGGCAAGGTTTAGTTTGCTGAAGGCAACCTACCATGAGGTGGTGTTCAATGCCCCAGATGCGAGAGTTACTATCCCGGTACCGCAGCCCCTCTGAGAGCTGCCACATGTGGGGCAGCCGAGAAGCGGGAAGGCGGCTGGGGCGCACGGCTTCACCCAGGGGGACAGGGATTCTTCTGATCCGGGCTTTCAGCGTCCCTCCTTCCTAAAGAAGGGAGAAGCACAAAAGGCAATCGCGACACACTCCAGCCAAAACCAGTCTAATCAACCTGGGCAAGGAAGCAAGGAGCAAAAGGGCGCTTACCTCTTCTGGTGCCACCAGCCATGTTGCTTGGGTCTCATCACAGTAGACACCCATCCGTCGTACCCAGAGGCGGACAGGTGGGTCCTGGGCGTCGCCACCTCCCTCACCTTCCTCCATGCCCTGCTATTGGCTAGGAAGGCCCGCCCTGGATTCCCATGTCTACACGTCCACTTTTACCTCTGAGCAAAGATACGCAATTGTTAGTCCTGCAAAGAGGCGGCGCCAGGAGGGAGAGCCAGGTTGCATGCAGTGTCCTAGCACCATGAAGAGCATGTTAAAAAAAAAAAAAAAGGAAAGAGTTTAAGAAATGTGTGCCGGTCATTGTCCCTTTGGAGAGATGAGGTGGATTCCATTGGAAAGGTCTTTTGAGAAGAAAAGTGTGGTCAGTTATGATACGACCTACCCGTTAGGACCAAGTCAGTCTTTCTCAACCACGGCAGCTTTAGGAGGTGTGGACTTCAAATCCCAGAATTCTCCAGCCAGCTGGGAATTGGAAGTCCACACATCTTAAATATTGCTGAGGGTGACAAACACCAATCCAAGTGAGCCTGCCATCTGGATGAGGCCTCGAGAGCGCAACACAGTTCAATTTCCTCATTGACATTACCCCAGTTTGCCTTCCCATTCTTTTCTTTCTCTCTTTTAGCTGATCTCTCCACAACCACGTTAAGACCATTTTGGGAGGAGAAAACAAAATAAATCTACAAAATCTGAAATCAAGAAACTGGTGATTTGGGGCATTATGTTCTCTGCTGCTATCACTCGAAATGGCTTTTAAGTGCTGAGTAAGGTAGACCTATGAAATAGCAGGAAGGACAAAATCCCTCTCAAAAGGCACATTATTTTCCCTCTTTGGGGTAAAACGGAATTGCTAAAGAGCTGGCAAAGCACAGCAATATGAAAATTATTTAGTATCCCAATTGCATGAGTTGCATGGGTGTCCCACAGATCTTCCAGTATAAGGACAGACGAATTTAGCTCTTCTTTTTGGCCAAAAAACAAACAAAACAAAAAACCACAAGACGCAAACAAGCATCATGTACTTTCAGTGAAATTCTTTTTAGCATTTTGCTTTCATGTACGGGACAAAGCAGGAAACAAAAATTCAGTAGTATAAGCAAAGGGGTGAAAATGTTGGGAAAGGAATATATATTTCTAGTATTTTTTTTTTTAATCTAGCATACTAGTGTTGAACTGAGTGGCTGAAAAATAAGGGTGTTCTAAGCTGCTAGGAAGAAGAAACACACATCAAAACACTTTGGGTAGCAACAGAAAAGAAAGCGATGTGGTTAACCACTTCGGTGGCAAACTTTGGAAAAACCATGTAGCATTTCATCACTGCGAAGAAATGCAGAGTAGGCCAAGCAAGGTACAAGCTGTTCCTATGAGCTTAAAAGTTCCCATGAGCTTAAACATTCCTCCACAACTTCTTGGGCTCAAATGACTAAATATGCCGAATGTACCAAGAGCTGCTCAAATTACACAATTAAGGACAAATCCACACTATCGGTGTGAAATTTTCCCCAAGAAACATGTACTCCATATAAGACACCCCTCCCCTTCTCTCACACATGCGTATACACACACACACACCGGTGCAGCAAAGTTGGGCCGCACAGTCAACATTCAAAAAGCCAATAGAATAAAAAAAATGCTCATGTTTCTATTCTGGCAGCACTCGGTGCCCTAACTCTCACCATGGAGCTATACTTGAGAGTGACTCAGAGAGGAGAATGTTGCCTATGTTTTGTTTGAAGGAATAAAACTTTCCCAAACTGCACCTTTGGGTCCTTTCAAAAAGTCTCCTATCCACCCAGTAAGAATCAGAGCATTAGGCTTACATCGCTGCAACCTCTCCCTCACATTCTATTTGTACAATTAATTCTGACATCGGCAATTTGCTTAGGAAGAAAAAAGAACATTGAAGACTAATGCTGAAGTCTGTTAGACTCCCTATTTGTGCAGAAAATATAACCAGAGGGGTAGCTGTGCTACTCAATCTGGTGATGAACTTTTTTGTAATACCACCTCCAGATCTGGAGACAAGCAGCTCATTCCCCCCCCTCCCCTCCCCCCCATTTTCTTCTGAACTGCTGAATTTGACTTGTTATGGAACACGAGACAGACGGCTCAGCGTAGAGATGGTAGCAGAACTGAATCAAAAGACAGATCTGTCATAACCAGCATTATTAAGCCGTGCATCATGGCTGCAACAGGCAGGCTTTGCAAGCCTCTTGTGACCACGATTTGTCGGTTTCCAAGTAGTTGTACTGAAATTCAGCTATAGAATGCCAAGATTCCTGCAGTCTGCTAAACATTTATCTGGCCCCGAGACTGTTTACTACTTTTTCTTGGCATCAGTGAGAATTTGAAAAAAAAAGAGAGAAACGAAAATTACGAATAGAAGATATTGTTACAAGAAAAAGAATAAGACAGAGATGGAAGGCAGCGGAAGAAGTCAACAATTCCAAACTGCATCAAAAGGTGGAGACTGTAGCTCCTAGATGCTATTACATTTTATAAACTCAATTCTAAGCAATGAGATTTGGTGGGGGGTTTTTTTCTTTGCAGCCCTCTTTCCCTTTTTGCAGTTCTGCAAAATTGGTACCCATTTGTGCAGTATTTCAGAATTCCTATTCCTTGTCCTGATTTCCTTGAGTCTGGGACAAGAAAAGAGATCGCTTTCTGCATAATGACCTACGGAGGCAACCCGCAATTGCAATTCCGTTCGGATCTTGGAAGCCTAGAGAAAGTAGGACCCACACTTTCCCACAATTTTAATAGAAGCCTTGCAGCCCAAATCTTTTCCAACCAACGTATTTTACCCCTAAGATGATGCTATACCCGCTGGGAACGGTTTCCTGTTTATCCCATTCCAATAAAGAGAGACCAGGGGAAGGCAGACTTAGCTGGTCCAGCAGCCATCTAGAGACGGCAGTGTGTCACGTCAACACACTGACATCCAGCTAGTTCAAGGCCCAGCAACTGTATACCACCCCCCACCCCACTTGCTAGTGTTTGACCGTAATTGGATTTCTTTTCGTGTGTGACTTAGCATTCTGACCAAACCCAGATATACTTGGATTAGTTTCAAGTTGAACATACTGCAAACCTGGAAAGCAGGTTTGTCCACTAGTTGGGAGCCAGTGTGTCGTGTGAACCCAGCCATGGGGAGGGGGGGTCCTGACTTAGGTCACCCTCGCCTCTTTCTGCAGGTCCTCACTCCCTGCCGCAGAGTAAAATCAGACACCCCCCCCCAAGGTGTATGTATGTATATGTATATGTGTGTGTGTATACATATACAATAATCAAAGCACTAAAGAGCAAGTTTGGTGCACCCTGTCGGCCCAAATATGGGAGAAAGTGAGAAAGAGCCTGTGGCCTAGAGGTTAATACATCTGCCTAACATGCAGACAGCCCAGGTTCGAATCTCAGAAGGGTATGTCTGGTTGAAAAGAACTAAAAAGTTCGAAATGGCTATTCCAGTTCTCCCTTAATTCTTTGTTAGCAATCCAAATTTTGAATATATATATATATGTATGTATGTATATATATATGTATATGTACACACATACACACATAGAACCCCTATCAGGCAGAAACTCAACAGGTTCGACCTTCCCTATCAGCGAAGGCGCTCTGCCTGTTGAACTGCCGCCTGCCACTGTAGCCTGGGAGAGCTTCCCTCGACCCGGGGGGCTTCGTCCTTTCCGCTGCCCCCCAAGAACACCCCAGGGGCGTCGCCACAGCCACGCACAGCCCAGCCCTCTTTCCCACCCAGGGGCTGAACCAACTGCCTGCCTGCCTGCCTTCCTGGGCACAGACCGACCCGGCTGTTCCCCTTCGCCAGCCACACACACAAACACACCCAACACAACCCCTTCCCGGCTGAAGGGTGAGCAAAGCACATCGGGCGGCCCACGGCAGACCCCACGGCCGCGTCTCCCTCGCCCCACGGCCGGACGCACACAGCTCGCGCTGCCCAACTCCCCCGCCCCCCGGCCGGAACCGACCTGGTGGTGCAGCGGCGCCGGCGGAACCCACGAGCGCTTCAGCCGAGGCTCGGCCGGGCACTTCCGCCGGGACGGACCGGAAGTCGGCGTCGTCCGGGCAACGCGGGCCTAGGCGGAAGGGCTGCTTGGACTCGAGCGCCGCGCGCCGAGCCAGGCCGATGAACGGGTCCGTCGCTGGTCCGCCTCTCCTCCCGCCTTGACGGTCGCAGTCGGAGGAGCGAAGCCGGCCGGGATGGCGGTGCAGGCGGCCCACTTGGAGGCGGACGCCTTCCTGGTCTGCTTGAACCACGCGCTGAGCACCGAGAAGGAGGAAGTCATGGGGCTCTGCATCGGGGAGGTACGGGCGCTGGGCCGGGCAGGGCAGCCCGAGCGGAGGGGGCGGCCGTCCTCCCCGCGCCGGACGGCAAGCAGAGGCTCAGAAGTGGCCGGGCGACGGGCTCGCCCCGCTGGGGCCGCGCAGGGCGGGGGCGAAGCCGGGCTTGGCCCGGATCTGGCGCTGAGAGGGAAGCCGACGTTTCTGGGGTTGCTTGCTCTTTAGTGCTTTGATTATTGTGTTTTATCCCGCCTTTAATCATATTTAATTATAGAACATTTATTAAATAATATCGAATATGTATTTAAAATGTTCTACTAAATATTTTAAGTATTAAAATAATGTTATAAGTTTATGTAGCGTCCAGTTATATACACATATACACACATATACATACATACATACATACATACATACATACATACATGTATATATATATATATATATATATATATATATATATATATACACATACACACACATATACATATATATGCATGTATATATATATACACACGCACATATACATATGGACATATATGTCTTTGATAATTTTGAATATTGGAATCCCAGGTATGGACATTTAAAGTCAATCAGATAAAAATAAAGCACTCTGGGATGTAAGGTAAAAGGCTTTTTTTAATTAATTGCTGAGCTTTCGTTAACAACCTGTTAACATCATAAAATGTGAACACCAGGAGATTATAAAATCATTAAAAGTTTTAATAAAACATTAAAAGCTTTAAAAGGATTTTAAAAAAGAGACCTAGCTTTCGTTGGTTCCTACCAACATCATCAGGGCATAAATAACTCAATGGGAGAAACTATAACCCAGCCAACGCCTGCGCCTGACCTCTAGACCTCGTAATACACACACACACACACACACACACACACACACATATACATACATACTTGTGCAATGCATAAATCTGCAGGGACATGTAGCATTTTTTAAAAGATGGAGGCAGATAAGATGATAGCTTCTAGGGATCTCTTTACAGTAACCCGATGCAGAGGCTTAGTATATCATGCAGATAACAACGGTGAAATGTATCTTGTGTTGCATTGCCTAGCCATGATTTATTTTTCCTTCTTTGTTATCCTCAGGTTGATACAAGCCGAATTGTTCACATTCACTCAGTGATCATTCTGCGTAGGTCGGATAAAAGAAAAGATCGCGTGGAGATTTCTCCTGAGCAGCTCTCAGCTGCTTCAACAGAAGCAGAGATATCTTTTTACCAAATTTATAGTTCAATGGTGGTTTCAAAGCAGATATATGTTTGCAATCTAGAAAAGAGGCTTCCAGATATGTAGTTTTAATTCATTTTCTTTTCTGTACTGCAAGAGGAGTTTACACTGAAGTGTGTTTACTTTGATTATTATCAGTATTTTTGTTCCTAATGACCTTCCTTGCTTGTTTAAATGTGAGAAAAGCTTTATGGTAGGGATTTATTAAATTACTGTTTCGATGAGGCTGCAAATAAATGTGATTTACAGGTGTTGAACCGCAGTATAAAAATATGCTTACTGTCGTACATATTTTTCAGGTAGTTTTTTGAAAACCCTTAACTAACACACAGATTGGCTGAATTAACAGGACGGCCCATGAGAGTTGTAGGCTGGTATCACTCTCATCCTCACATAACAGTGTGGCCATCACATGTAGGTAAGACACTCTGTCCTGTAATTAAGGGTAAGGTTCCCAAACTGAGTAGGTAACCATTTTTTGAAAGGGTAAGATCGGATGCTTGAAATTATTTTCTTTCCCCCTCTTTCCCATTTGAATGAGTAAAATGTTCTAATGAGCGCCTTTGCTGACTTGAATAAGATTTGAAAGGAGTCACTAAACTATTCTTTATGCTTTATACTTGATAATTAGCTCTAATTAAATTAGCTATACTTGGCTGGCAGAAAAAAAAATCTGGCAGTTGGGACTGAATCTTTGACCTTCTGCTAAGCTGTGGTTCTATCCAATCTGATTTGAGAAGGTTGAAGTACAGAAATATTTCATTGAAGCTAAACTGTGTGTAACTCTTCTACGGTAATATGCCTGTGTTGATCCAGCACTGATTCTCACATGTAGCAAAGTAGTATTGTATTTTCGCCTATTTGGAATGTTTACTTTATTGAACCCTTATCTAGAATTGATTATACTGTCTTTTGGGAAGTGAAGAATATACTGCTTTAAATGCACTGGGAATCAGTGTTTTTCAAGATATTGAAGATAGGATTGCAACCAGACAAGCAACTGATTTCTAGGACTCTGTCTGTACAGTCCTCTTGCTTTCAGTAGTAGCTTTTATGCTCACCTTGATTTTGACTTTCAAAGGTCCTCTATTTGAACAACTTCTTTCCTGGAGCTTTCTGCTGTTTCTGGAAAAAGGGAACATTTTTTTGACTTGATCCTCTGGGGTGCTGATAGTCCCGTGACTGCCATTTCTGCGCAGGAGAGATGTTTGAAATCTCATACCTTTTTTGTTGTTGATTTTCTACAGATGTGCGCACACAAGCAATGTATCAGATGATGGACCAAGGCTTTGTGGGGCTCATCTTCTCCTGTTTCATTGAAGATAAAAATACAAAGGTAAATAGAACACAACTAAATGGCACTTGGTCCTCTGATAGGACAGGTGTTTTGCTATCTGACCTCATTCTGGAATAAATGTTTCGCTCTATGTTTCTAATCAGCCTAGCCAGAAGCTGTTAAAATGTAATGACACTCCTATGCTTTTTAATTTCAGCACGATTTGCAAGAGCATTGCTTTTAAAATTGTGTTAAAAAGTAGATCCTCCGGATATTTTTTTCTTTCCATGCATGATGTTGCCATCCTGGTAGGTAAATTGGGTGGGTCAGTGACCCAGTACAGAATCATAAAGTTTAAAAAGTGCATGAGCTCAGCTAAACAGGATGGTAACTTTGCAACTATCTGTTCAACTGTCTGGCTTTTTTCCCCCCCTCAAAGCATATGTCCAGATATCCAGGGTTCCTAGAGAAAACAAAAGTGGTTGTGTAATTTAGCTATGGGTTTCAAAAATGATTGATAAATCATGGAAGACACTATAAAGATGCCTTGAGATAAGATAATGTTTCCTCAGGTGAATCTCTTGAATACTTAGTTGAAGGTTGAAATTAATGTCTCTGAGCTTCACTGTACCCATGGATGAAATCTGTGAACGCTGATCAAAGTTTGTCCATGAATGTAATGTGTTTCTAGTAGATATAAGTGAACATTAGGAAAGAAACAAGTGACAGGAGACCTTTGGTTCAAACTAAACAGAGTGTGGAATATGTGGTCACATCTCAAGTATCTGGTTTCATTCTGGCTAGAAAGCAGTGAGATAAATATCTGATCAGAGTGCAGATTGAGTAATATGACACTAATCTCTATTTGATAATAACGTGTCCCTCAACAATTTTTCCTCTGCATCCTCCCAGAAAATGGTTGTTGTCAGTATTGGAAAACTGGATTGGGTGGATTTGAAGTAAGCAGCTCCATTGTTGGTAGAGGCGGGGGAGGATGTGTGTGTGTGTGTGTGGAGAGAGTCACTAACGTAACTTCACACCATCAACTATTATTATCTTTCATTTGACACAGACCGGCCGGGTCTTGTATACCTGTTTCCAGTCCATTCAAGCCCAGAAGAGCTCAGAGTAAGGATTTTGTTGAACGTCAGTTCAGCAAGCTTAAAACTTCTCTCACACTTTTCTTCCAATTTCAGGTTTAGTAATTCTCTCCAGTGCATGTAATTTGTGTTGTCTCTATAGTAAACTATGTGAAAAGATGTTCTTTACAATGCTCTACTTTGCCAGTTACTGATCGCCTTTATTCAATTCCTTGTGTGTACGATCACACTTGGCCAATAAAGAATTCTATTCTGTTCTGTTCTGTTCTAATCTTCATTTCTCTATTCTATTCTATACCGTATTCCGTATTCTGTTCTGTTCTATTCCGTATATCATATACTGTATACCGATACCATATTCTGTTCTGTTCTATTCTGTTCTATTCTATTCTATACCATATACCGTATTCTGTTCTATTCCGTATACCGTATACTGTATACCATATTCTGTTCTATTCTATTCTATACCGTATTCCGTATTCCGTTCTGTTCTATTCCGTATATTCTATTCTATCCTATCCTATTCTATTCTATTCTATTCTATTCTATTTAAAGATTCTATCCTATCCTATTCCTTGTTCTGTTCCTTGTTCTGTTCCTTATTCTATTCTATTCTGTATTCTATCCGTCTGCTAATACTCTGTGACAGCTATTTTGCCCCACATTTTATATTATGAAGCAGAGTTGTAAAACAGTTGTAATAAGATGATCTATTGTGCACACGTACACACACACATGGAATGAGTATCTTTTATTGACTTTGATAACTGTTTCAGATGCCTCCCTTTCTCTAGAACTATATATTGCCTTGAAGGGAGGGTAGAAACAGGGCACATTGGTGCAACTTTTCTTTTTGTTTGAATTGTTTGGAGAAGAGGGGTGAAGAGGAAGTCTCTGGCAGAGGGTTGAGGGAGGGGAAAAGAAAGAGAGAGAGAGAAAAACAACAAAAGAAACGCAGAGGAGAGATGAGAAATGTAGCTCTAAGTGGGCACCAGGAGAGCTGAAAGCTGGGATGCAAAAAGGATGTTGTGGGTCAGAGACTTTGACGTTTCGCACTCTGGCTGTAAAAGACCAAATACAAAACAGACGAAGAGGGTGGGAGAAGAAAAGGAGACAAATGCCAAGTCAGAAACAGTTCACGTTTACACAAATAATGTAAGACACGGCATTAGCTTAATAGGAAGGGGCAGAATATTATTCTATTGGCTGAGCTGAATGAGGGCCCGGCTTTTTTGCTCCCTCATTTCAACAAGGTGCAGCTGTCAGTGGGATAATCATGAACGTGCTATGTACTCCCGTTCCCGCTAACAACGGTTAATAAACATGGTTTGTTCAGCGCTGAAAAGAAAGTCTATAACAAAGCAGACAGGCCTCTACATTCACATAGGCCAGGGGTAGGCAACCTCGGCTCTTTTATGACTCGTGGACTTCAACTCCCAGAATTCCTGAGTCAGCAGAGCAGAGCTGACTCAGGAATTCTGGGAGTTGAAGTCCATGAGTCATAAAAGAGCCGAGGTTGCCTACCCCTGACCATAGGCAGTGCGTATGCAGAAATAGGACACCTCTTCCATCTGAGTCTCCTCTACCAAGTTCCTGCCAGGACCAGCAAATAGGAAAAGACAGTTGCCCAAATGGCCTTTAGAAAGCATATAATATTTTTTTCTTTCCTAAATTGTGTTTGTATGACGCGTACACATTTTCCTCTCTAGGTACGAAAGGATTGAAATACCGATCCACGTCGTCCCTCACAACACCATTGGGAAAGTTTGCCTGGAGTCGGCTGTGGAACTGCCCAAAATCTTGTGCCAGGAGGAGCAGGATGCCTATAGGAAAATCCACAGGTGACGTGAAATCCAGCTTCCTTTTTGTGTATGGCGATCCTCAGTCACTCAGGCTGTGGTTGTTCCAAAAGGTGCTTTTTTGAGAGGCAACTGGGCCTTCTTCGTTTTCACTTCTCATCTGAAAAGCTTCTTCGGTTCTCGTCTTCAGAACTGAAGAAGCTTCTTGGATGAGAAGCGAAACGTCTTCAAAAAAAAAAAATAAGGTCCAGTTGTATCTTGAAAAAAAGCACCTTTGGGACAGCTTCCTTTTCCCCTTTGCTTTTTAAATCAACCTGGGCAGGGTGGATAGTCTACACTCAGCCTTCCGGTATCCCATGCACACACCTCCTAAAGCATCCAAGAATGTATTGCCAACTTTTAAGTAGCAAACTGTCTCATTATGGACATGAGGATAGAAGTGGATGTGCAAGCGCCTCGAGAGGTGAAAAGCCACTGGCTGGCAACAATAGTAGCTTTTTATATTTAAATGAAACTTCTAGTAGAGAGAGACATTATCTTAGTGACCAGCTACCAGTTGCTAAGGAGCGGCTGTGAAAGGATGAACTTCTCTGTCTATCTGGCTGCTCACTGGGGAAGAAGGTGCTTTGGTGAATGAAGCCTTTGAAAGATGGATTACATTATAACCCTGACTGCAGTCACTGTGAGAATAGCATAATGGTGAGTTGGGGAGAGGGGGGCAATGTCAAGCAGTTCAGTAACTAGGCCAGAAGGTAGGAAGATAAAGACTTTAGATTCATTTTATCTGTTTCATTTACGGGTCCCTTCTAATTAGGCTGAAAACATAGCTGTGATTTTTGAGGATTGCTGTCAGTGTTTCAATCATACAGGTGTGTCTTCTCTTCCCTTGTTTAGCCTCACCCATCTGGATTCCATAACCAAGATTCACAATGGCTCAGGTAATGGTTTTCCATCTGCCCAGAGTTCGGGGGATGCTGCTTCTCAAGACCCCAAAAGTAGTCATTGGGCTTCCAGGTCCTTAAACATCTGTCTGCTGTTTCCTGTGTAACTAGTGGGGAGGAGCTAACGGTATTTAACACCAAGAGGTGGCATGATCCATGTTGCGTGGGGCTGAAAGTTCCCCAGGCCTTCCCTGCACCCTTTTCTCGCGGTGTCTTTTGGAACGCCTGCATGTTCAAAGCTGCCCCTTCTTTTCTCGCCAGTCTTCACGAAGAACCTCTGCAGCCAGATGTCGGCCATCAGCGGCCCCTTGCTCCAATGGCTGGAGGACCGTTTGGAGCAGAACAAACAACGGATGCACGAACTGCAGCAGGAGAAAGAAGAGCTGTTAGAGGAACTCGCTGCCTTGGAGTGACGAAGGCGAAGGCTTCTGAGCTCCTGGCTTCGGCCCCATCCTGTCTTGCTGCTGCTTCTCCTGCCCTTTCTTCCATCTTGCAGCCATGACTGCTAGAGAACGCCAGGGCCCCTCTGCTCAGTGGCACCCCAGGGCGGTGAGGATTCTGTTGAGCAGGACAGCAGATACCGCAGAAGAAGAAGAAGAAGAAGAAGAAAAAAAAACTTTTTTTACATGGTGGACTTCATTTTTTTTTTTCCTTTAACATAACGGGCCTTGAAGTTGTCAAGGTCAGATAAGTATAAGCACAGCAGCCATTGTCCTTATTGCATTTGGTAGCAACTAATTCTTGATTATCTCGGGACGCACCGTTCTGGTGAGTCTTCGGAGACACGCGTTAATTCTTTTGCCTCGTTCTTGTTCCTCTCATGTTTCTGACTGCAGAACAAGGATTTTGCACGTCTGTCTCTTTTTCAAGTGGAATAAAGTCAAATGATTCGATTCCTTCTGAATGTTGTCCCGTTGCAGCTCCATTCCATATAAAGAAAAAAAAAAGGCAAATAATGCAGAAGAGTCAGTGAATCTAACTGGCTTTATAACCAAGTTTCATTCCATATAAAGGGAAAAAAAGGCAAATAATGCAGAAGAGTCAGTGAATCTAACTGGCTTTATAACCAAGTTTCATTCCATATAAAGAAAAAAAAAGGCAAATAATGCAGAAGAGTCAGTGAATCTAACTGGCTTTATAAACAAATTTCATTCCATATAAAGGGAAAAAAAAGGCAAATAATGGAGAAGAGTCAGTGAATCTAACTGGCTTTATAACCAAGTTTCATTCCATATAAAGAAAAAAAAAGGCAAATAATGCAGAAGAGTCAGTGAATCTAACTGGCTTTATAACCAAGTTTCATTCCATATAAAGAAAAAAAAGGCAAATAATGCAGAAGAGTCAGTGAATCTAACTGGCTTTATAAACAAGTTTCATTAGTAATAAACCTTTGAAAACCTCAGCTGGACAAAACCATCTTAGATTTTCTTTCCAGGACTCAAGGGAGCAAAATGAGTTGATTACGAGAAAAAGCTTTCCAGTTTTTAAGACGAAAAAGGGAAAAAGTGAAGAATCTGTATAGGCAAAACTGCTCTATCTGTTTTTTGCTGGTATCCAATAGCAATGTACAAATAACCTTTTTTTCCTGTCTTCCGCTACTTTCCACCTGCAATATCTGGAGATGGTGTTACTATCTCATACCACATGGCTTGATTCCATCTCTATACATCTCTTTCAGGGCCTCTCAGCTAAACTATCTTAATATATTTTATACCGTACCTGGCAAAAATCAGTACTACCAACATGTGTTTCTTCAGGGTGCTTGTCATGTCGCCTTATCAAAATGTTTGCACCCATGTGACTCTTTTAATTGAAGTGATTAAACAAATCAGAAAGACCCCTGTCCTTGGCTTGTCTAAGGTTTAAACTGGGATCCCTTGTTTTTTTCCCTTAGCAAGCCAAAATTGAGAGTACAGACAATCCAGGCACTGAAAACTTTCCTTATTAGAACAATAAATCAATGAATCTGGTTTGGCCATAATGCTACGGACAGAGATAAACCCCGCATATAAGTTTTATGGGCCCTGACGAGAAACAAAAATGAGTTTATAACATCTGAATTGGTGCATTGGTAGTTACTTGCTGGGCTTAGTGTTGGCCATTACACAAATGCTGCGATTCTGAAAAATGCATGGAGATTGACCAGGTTTCAGAGAATG
>NW_015388412.1:224223-248524 GCF_001527695.2 Protobothrops mucrosquamatus
GTTTTTAAGAAGAGACTGGACAGCCATTTGTCCGAAATGGTATAGGGTTTCCTGCCTGAGCAGGGGGTTGGACTAGATGACCTCCAAGGTCCCTTCCAACTTTTTATTATTATTATTATTATTATTATTATTATTATTATTATTATTATTATTATTATTATTATTATTATTATTATTATTATTATTATTATTATTATTAAGCAAATCCGGCCCTAACTGGGTTTCTATCTTGCCCTCATCTCCGTTTTAACTCACCAGATCAATGAGGCAACTTAAGCCCTGCCTGCCAGCTGAAGGTTTCCTTTCCTTGAGGTTATGATTCTACTATGGTCCTTATCTCCAGGGGATTGGTGTCCCTTTTATTTTTATCTTTTTATGTCTTTCCCTGATGCAGTTGTCAAGGAAGCAGCCTCAGCGAGAGATGGAGGAAGACAAGTGGCATTTGAGGGTGTTTTTCCATGGCTGTGAACTTGAAGGTGCGGCCGGCTGGGGGGTTAATCTGCCTGCAAAATTCAGCCAAAGCCTCAGCCAAGACTTCCTTCATAAAATGGCCCAAAAGTGACCAAACGTCGAAGGACAGAAGCTGCAGGGAGTCCTCAACGTACAACCGCAATTGAGCCCAAGCTATCTGTCGCTAAGTGAGACAGTTGCTACAAGTTTTCCCCATTTTGCCACCTTTCTTGCCACCATTAATAATAATAATAATGATAAAGTTGGAAGGGACCTTGGAGGTCATCTAGTCCAACCCCCTGCCCAGGCAGGAAACTCTATACCATTTCAGACAAATGGCTGTCCAGTTTCTTCTTAAAAACTTCCAGTGTTGGTGCATTCACCGCTTCTGGAGGCAGGTTGTTCCACTGGTTAGTTGTTCTAACTGTTAGGTGAATCGCTGCCGTTGTTACTAACAAGATTGTTAGGTGGATCTGGCGTGTCCCTTAGCTTTCCTTGTCAGGAGGGGATCACATGACCCCGGGACGCTGCGACCGTCATAAATATGAGTCAGTTGCCAAGCGTCTGGATTTTGTGATCACGGGGATGGGCACCAACGACCATCAGTGTGAAAAACGGTCATCGGCTTTTTTTCAGTGCCGTTGTAACTGTAAATCAACTGTTGTAAATCAAGGACTACCTGTATCGTAACATCCTCAGGTCCGGTTGAGGCTAGAAATCAGCTCGTCCAATTTACGCCAGACTCTTTATTAATATGCAGAAGCGCTCTTGAACCTATCGGGGGGGGGGGGGTAACTCCATTGCAGTGGTGTTACTATAAGTTACTGGCGATGCTGCAAAATGCAACAGAACAGGAGAAACAAGCCCACGATTCGTACATGTCCCATTTATTGCCAAGTTTATTTCACCAGGTTTTTCCCGAGCGAAATCTCTCTCTCCTCTCACCGGCTGGTGCCCCTTGCATGCGTCGACAAAAATGCAAACAATTGAATTTGCTATTCCTGCCTTTACTGGAACAATCAGTCCTGGAGGCACCTTTTTTTGTTTTTTTGGGCCAACAAGTTGTTCCGTTAGCATAACTAGAAGAGGAACTCTTTTTTTTTTTTCCCCACACGTGCCATTGGCATCGGCTAGCAGGGTCCGAGCGGCTTTTGAAATTCCATTTGTTTCCTCGGCCTTCCTGGATACTGTTTACAGCAGGCTTGCTGAGTTCATGGCCCCCTGGCAGCTGCCCGGCCTATTTATAAATTCCCGGGGAGGTGGAGGGAAATGTGATTCACGAGCATAAAGCACCAGGCTGCACAAAAGAGTGCATTCCTTCCTCGTGATACAAAGCTTAGCTTACACCTGTCATTTCTGAACATTAGAGGGGGTGGGGACCGCGAGAGCCACAGGATCAGTGGACCCTTTATTAATCGCCTCTTGCTGTTTGGCCCTTTAAAAAAAAAAGTTTTTTAAACTTTGAAAGTTTCAATCAAGTTGTCCTCCACAGAAAAAAAACGAGCTATCAAGAGTCCTGATGATAATATGAGCTTTGTAAAAAAGTCCACCCATTTGTCTTCCTTTTAATTAGTGCATCTCTTTTTTCTGGAATGGATGCAGTTTGAAAGCATAACTATATCCCTCCCCCCCTTTTTTTAACCACTTTACAATTCAGTTACCTAAATTGCCATCCAATGTTTCTAGCTTAGGCTTAGACATAAGCCTAAAACTGAAAATCGGGCTTGTCAGATCCTATATTTTTTCTATCCTGCTCTATGGAGTAGAGAGCTGGTCTCTGACAGAAGGCCTCCTGAAGAGACTAGAAGCATTTGAAATGTGGATTTACAGGCAGCTGTTATGTAGAAGCTGGGTTGACAAGATCAGAAATGAGGAGGTGATAAGCTGCCTGGGAAAGCCCAGGGAAATCATCAAAACAATTAAAAAACGAAAATTAGAATATTTCAGACATGTGATGCGACACCCAGAAAAATACGGCATACTCCATTTAATCCTCCAGGGAAAGATGGAAGGCAAACGAGGTCCAGGCAGAAGAAGAACATCGTGGCTTCAAAATCTAAGGGACCGGTTTGGACAAAACTCAGCAGCACTTTTTCGTGCGGCTGCTGATAAAAACAGGATCACCAACATGATCGCCAACGTCCGATAACGGATATAGCACAAGAAGGAGAAGAAGTTTCTAGTTTGGGATGTAATGGTTTTCCAAGAAAGGAGAAGTGTTATTGTGCGTTTGGGAAAGTGATCCAGCTCATTCTGCAATATTTGAGTCTTGACTATCTGGGCTAAAGTCCTGTTGGAAGGGGTCCCCTTGCTCCGGGAAGATTATTCAGTCTTATTCTGTCCTGCTCTTTTGCATTCAGGTCATGTCTTCTGCGGGTAAACTCTTCATCCCCAGTAGACAACAGAAGAATGTAACAACAGGGGAGCTGGATTAGACCACGGACCAAAAAGTTCCCACAGCAGCCAACCAGATGGTGGTTTCAAATCGCCCTGTGTTTATTTTGTACACAATTTAATTTTAATTGCAGCATTACAGCCTGCCCGGTACATTTTTGTTGTCCTTTTTTAACCTCTTCTGTTTTTTGTCATTTTTAGTGGCCTCCCATTCCCACGACATCTTAATGTCAAAATAAACGCGCTACGGCCGACTTGTTTGTTTAAAGCCTTTACGCTCTACCCTTATATTAATCCGTTTATTCCTTTGAAGCCTTTGTACGCCACCCTTTCGTTCACTTGTTTTAAAGCACTTCTCTGCCACTTCTTTACATTAATTTATTCCTGGATTGAAAAAACCCTCTCTCTTCCACCTCTTTACATTGATTCCTTTGTTGTTGTTGTTTTGTTTGTTTGTTTTTCCCATAAAATTTTTATTATTTTTAATTGAACAACAAGTACAAATGATGCATCTACATACACCAGCAAGAAGTACTCAAAACATTTTCAGATACGCTCGGCAGTCCCCGCCTTGCCTCCATCCTCATCCACTTTCCTCTCCTTCCTCCCCCTAAACCCACAACCTCTCCTCCTTCCTTCTTGCCACCTCCTACATCCCCTCTGCCTTCTTAACCACCTCATCGAGTGCAGATTGGGGTACTAGCCGAGCATATCCTCTTATTAATACAATTCCATTATAAACCTATAATAATTAAATACATCAATTTATAATTTCCCCTTAGCATTGATTCCTTTGTTTATTTAAGTCACTTCTCTTCCACCTCTTCGCTCCCCGTTCGTTCCGTTTAAAGCAGTTCTATTCCACCTTCCCCTGGGGAAACTCCAGAAAACGCACCCCAGTCTCTCTGCTCAACAACAGCCCTTTGAGGTAGGCTGGGCAGAGAAAGGGAGGGAGGAAAGGGAGCTGGCCCCAAACCACCCAGAGAGTTCCAAGATCAACTGGAACCTTAAACCCTCGATCTAACTGGGTCCAGTCACTCCAACGTCCACGATTGCCAAGCCAAGGAACCCTCTTGTGCCCGGGGCAGGCTTCCCCTACTTGGCTGGCACGAAGAAATAAATCTAGAAATCCTAAATAAAGAGAGACAGAGACACAACAGGTCACGTCGAGGGAGACCCTCCCTCTTGGCTGAAAGCCCAGGCAGGGTGGGGGAGGGCGCAGGGCCGTCTACCTCTCCGTGCTGGCCTCCGACGCTGGTCCAGATTTTTGCCCACCCCCTTCCCCAGCTCTAAAGCCAACCCCAGCCGGCGGCGGGTCTCCCCAGTCCGGCTCGGGGGTCTCTAGGATCCGACGGCCGTCCTCCAAGGGGCTGGAAGGGGCGGACCCCGGGGCGGGCGGGACCCTCGCCTCGCCCGTCCCTTTGGCCAACTTCGCCGCTGGAGCCGCGCAAGGCGAGGCGCNGTTTTATGGGCCCTGACGAGAAACAAAAATGAGTTTATAACATCTGAATTGGTGCATTGGTAGTTACTTGCTGGGCTTAGTGTTGGCCATTACACAAATGCTGCGATTCTGAAAAATGCATGGAGATTGACCAGGTTTCAGAGAATGCCAAACATGGGGACCAGGAATCAGCAGAAGGCCGCCTGTGTCTTTTCTTTTTGTCGCTTGCCTTCAGACTGAGAATCTTAGATGTCTCCCTCTGCCCTTTTGGCAGTAGCATTCTCTTCTCCCATTTCATCCCTCAACCTGCTGGTGCTGCAGAATGCTCAGCCTTGAAATCCCCTCCCCAGTGGTCCAAGCAACTGCTTTCATCTTGCTCCCCCCCCCCCCCCATGGCTCCCCTCTTGATGAGGATCAGAGCCTGGCCTTGAAGAACTGAAGTATCTCGAAAGAGCGGCTGCAGCTGCAAATTATTCTCTTAACAAAGCAGTTGTGTTGTGCGGGAGCCCCTATCAGCCATTATCCTAGACAAAGATGATTAGGGGACTGGAGGCTAAAGCATATAAGGAACGGTTGCTGGAATTGGGTATGTCCAGTTTAACGAAGAGAAGGACGAGGGGGGACAGGATAGCAGCGTTCCACTATCTCAGGGGCTGCCCCAAAGAAGAGGGAGTCAAGCTATTCTCCAAGGTGCCTGAAGGCAGGACAAGAAGCAACAGATGGAAACTAATCAAGGAGAAAAGCAACCTGGAACTAAGGAGAAACTTCCTGACAGTTAGAACAATCAACCAGTGGAACTACCTGCCTCCAGAAGCGGTGAATGCTCCAACACTGGAAGTTTTTAAGAAGAGACTGGACAGCCATTTGTCCGAAATAGTATAGGGTTTCCTGCCTGAGCAGGGGGTTGGACTAGATGACCTCCAAGGTCCCTTCCAACTTTATATTATTATTATTATTATCATCATCATCATTATTATTATTATTATAAAGCAAATCCGGCCCTAACTGGATTTCCATCTTGCCCTCATCTCTGTTTTAACTCACCAGATCAATGAGGCAACTTGAGCCCTGCCTGCCAGCTGAAGGTTTCCTTTCCTTGAGGTTATGATTCTACTACGGTCCTTATCTCCAGGGGATTGGTGTCACTTTTATTTTATTTTATTTTTTGTCTTTCCCTGATGCAGTTGTCAAGGAAGCAGCCTCAGCGAGAGATGGAGGAAGACAAGTGGCATTTGAGGGTGTTTTTCCATGGCTGTGAACTTGAAGGTGCGGCCGGCTGGGGGTTAATCTGCCTGCAGAATTCATAAAATTCATAAAATGGCACAAAATTGACCAAATGTCGAAGAACAGAAGCTGCATTTTGTTCCCAGCTATGCAGGGAGTCCTCAACGTACAACCGCAATTGAGCCCAAGCTATCTGTCGCTAAGTGAGACAGTTGCTACGAGTGTCCCCCGTTTTGCAACCTTCCTTGCCACCATTGTTAGGTGAATCACTGCAGTTGTTACTAACAAGATTGTTAAGTGAAGCTGGCTTGCCCTTTTGCTTTCCTTGTCAGATGGGGATCACATGACCCCGGGACGCTGCGACCGTCATAAATATGAGTCAGTTGCCAAGCGTCTGGATTTTGTGATCGCGGGGATGAGCACCAACGGCCATCAGTGTGAAAAACAGTCATCGGTGGCTTTTTTTCAGTGCCATTGTAACTTTAAGTGAACTGTTGTAAATCGAGGACTACCTGTATCATAACATCCTCAGGTCCGGTTGAGGCTAGAAATCAGCTCGTCCAATTTACGCCAGACTCTTTATTAATATGCAGAAGCGCTCTTGAACCTATCTGGGGGGGGTTGGTGTAACTCCATTGCAGTGGTGTTACTATAAGTTACTGGCGATGCTGCAAAATGCAACAGAACAGGAGAAACAAGCCCACGATTCGTACATGTCCCATTTATTGCCAAGTTTATTTCACCAGGTTTTTCCCGAGCGAAATCTCTCTCTCCTCTCACCGGCTGGTGCCCCTTGCATGCGTCGACAAAAATGCAAACAATTGAATTTGCTATTCCTGCCTTTACTGGAACAATCGGTCCTGGAGGCACCTTTTTTGTATTTTTGGGCCAACAAGTTGTTCCGTTAGCATAACTAGAAGAGGAACTCTTTTTTTTTTTTCCCCCACACGTGCCATTGGCATCGGCTAGCAGGGTCCGAGTGGCTTTTGAAATTCCATTTGTTTCCTCGGCCTTCCTGGATACTGTTTACAGCAGGCTTGCTGAGTTCACGGCCCCCTGGCAGCTGCCCGGCCTATTTATAAACTCCCGGGGAGGTGGAGGGAAATGTGATTCACGAGCATAAAGCACCAGGCTGCACAAAAGAGTGCATTCCTTCCTCGTGATACAAAGCTTAGCTTACACCTGTCATTTCTGAACATTAGAGGGGGTGGGGGCCGCGAGAGCCGCAGGATCAGTGGGCCCTTTATTAATCGCCTCTTGCTGTTTGGTCCCCCTTTTTTAAAAAAGTTTTTAAAACTTTGAAAGTTTCAATCAGGTTGTCATCCACAGAAAAAACGAGCTATCAAGAGTCCTAACGAATACGATAATACGAACTTTGTAAAAAGATCCACACGTTTGTCTTCCTTTTAATTAGTGCATCTCTTTTTTCTGGAATGGATGCAGTTTGAAAGCATAACTATATCCCTCCCCCCCCTTTTTTAACCACTTTACAATTCAGTTACCTAAATTGCCATCCAATGTTTCTAGCTTAGGCTTAGACATAAGCCTAAAACTGAAAATCGGGCTTGTCAGATCCTATATTTTTTCTATCCTGCTCTATGGAGTAGAGAGCTGGTCTCTGACAGAAGGCCTCCTGAAGAGACTAGAAGCATTTGAAATGTGGATTTACAGGCAGCTGTTATGTAGAAGCTGGGTTGACAAGATCAGAAATGAGGAGGTGATAAGCTGCCTGGGAAAGCCCAGGGAAATCATCAAAATAATTAAAAAATGAAAGTTAGAATATTTCGGACGTGTGATGCGACACCCAGAAAAATACGGCATACTTCATTTAATCCTCCAGGGAAAGATGGAAGGCCAACAAGGTCCAGGCAGAAGAAGAACATCGTGGCTTCAAAATCTAAGGGACTGGTTTGGACAAAACTCAGCAGCACTTTTTCGTGCGGCTGCTGATAAAAACAGGATCGCCAACATGATCGCCAACGTCCGATAACGGATATGGCACAAGACGAAGAAGTTTCTAGCTTGGGATGTAATGGTTTTCCAAGAAAGGAGAAGTGTTATTGTGCGTTTGGGAAAGTGATCCAGCTCATTCTGCAATATTTGAGTCTTGACTATCTGGGCTAAAGTCCTGTTGGAAGGGGTCCCCTTGCTCCGGGAAGATTATTCAGTTTTATTCTGTCCTGCTCTTTTGCATGCAGATCATGTCTTCTGCGGGGAAACTCTTCATCCCCAGTAGACAACAGAAGAATGTAACAACAGGGGAGCTGGATTAGACCACGGACCAAAAAGTTCCCACAGCAGCCAACCAGATGGTGGTTTCAAATCGCCCTGTGTTTATTTTGTACACAATTTAATTTTAATTGCAGCACTACAGCCTGCCCGGTACATTTTTGTTGTCCTTTTTTAACCTCTTCTGTTTTTTTGTCATTTTTAGTGGCCTCCCATTCCCACGACATCTTAATGTCAAAATAAACGCGCTAAGGCCGACTTGTTTGTTTAAAGCCTTTACGCTCTACCCTTATATTAATCCGTTTATTCCTTTGAAGCCTTTGTATTCCACCCTTTCGTTCACTTGTTTAAAAGCACTTCTCTGCCACTTCTTTACATTAATTTATTCCTGGATTGAAAAAAACGCTCTCTCTTCCACCTCTTTACATTTATTCCTTTGTTTATTTCAGTCACTTCTCTTCCACCTCTTCGCTCCCCGTTCGTTCCGTTTAAGGCAGTTCTATTCCACCTTCCCCTGGGGAAACTCCAGAAAGCGCACCCCAGTCCCTCTGCTCAACAACAGCCCTTTAATGAAGAGAAGGACGAGGGGGGACATGATAGCAGTGTTCCAATATCTCAGGGGCTGCCACAAAGAAGAGGGAGTCAAGCTATTTTCCAAGGCACCTGAGGGCAGGACAAGAAGCAACGGGTGGAAACTAACCAAAGAGAGAAGCAACCTGGAACTAAGGAGAAACTTCCTGACAGTTAGAACAATTAACCAGTGGAACAACCTGCCTCCAGAAGCGGTGAATGCTCCAACACTGGAAGTTTTTAAGCAGAGACTGGACAGCCATTTGTCCGAAATGGTATAGGGTTTCCTGCCTGAGCAGGGGGTTGGACTAGATGACCTCCAGGGTCCCTTCCAACTTTATTATTATTATTATTATTATTATTATTATTATTATTATTATTATTATTATTATTATTATTATTATAGGTAGGCTGGGCAGAGAAAGGGAGGGAGGAAAGGGAGCTGGCCCCAAACCACCCAGAGAGTTCCAGGATCAACCGGAGCCTTAAACCCTCGATCTAACTGGGTCCAGTCACTCCAACGTCCACGATTGCCAAGCCAAGGAACCCTCTTGTGCCCGGGGCAGGCTTCCCCTACTTGGCTGGCACGAAGAAATAAATCTAGAAATCCTAAATAAAGAGAGACAGAGACACAACAGGGTCACGTCGAGGGAGACCCTCCCTCTTGGCTGAAAGCCCAGGCAGGGTGGGGGAGGGCGCAGGGCCGTCTGCCTCTCCGTGCTGGCCTCCGACGCTCGTCCCGATTTTTGCCCACCCCCTTCCCCAGCTCTAAAGCCAACCCCAGCCGGCGGCGGGTCTCCCCAGTCCGGCTCGGGGGTCTCTAGGATCCGACGGCCGTCCTCCAAGGGGCTGGAAGGGGCGGACCCCGGGGCGGGCGGGACCCTCGCCTCGCCCGTCCCTTTGGCCAACTTCGCCGCTGGAGCCGCGCAAGGCGAGGCGCTTCTCGGCTTCTCTCCGTCGGTTCTTCTCCCTCTTTCTTACCCCGCGGCTGTCGGGGGAGGCTCCGGCCAGGATGTCGGCGGCCGAGGAGGGCGGTTTGACGGTGCGCCCGTTCCAGCTGATCGCGCTGCTCTGCGCCTTCCTGGCGCTGGCTCTGGATGTGGCTGCGCTGCTGAGCCCGGCCTGGGTCACGTCGGAACGCTACTCGCTCTCCCTTTGGAAGGAGTGTCGGGAGCTCCTGGGCGGCTGGCAGTGCTTCTCCACCCTCGGAAGCGGTAAGCGGGGTCCGGGAACAACGCAGGAGGAGGTGGGGGGGGGAGGGAGATCGGGGCTGCCTGCTTGGAGAATGCGCGCACCCAAGCCCGGCTCGTCGGAAGCGCTCAGCTGCCTGCTTGGGTTGCTTTAAAAGGTTAGGCGCAGCCTGGATCGTGGGAAGCAGCGAAGCACGGCGTATGAAAAACCTCAGTTCATGGACGTTGATGGCTTTGTTATGGTCTTCCTTATTTTTCTAAGTATACAGGATACGGGTGCCTTTGAAAAGCCAGACTAGGATTTCATAAGCGATTCCTAAGCAATCGTTTGCTTAACCACAGCTTGATGACTTAAGCACAGTGGGTGAGGTTCACACACTGCCCCAGGTCATAAAACCACAAGCTTATAAACCACAATACCCAGATTCACCTGGCACACCAAGCCCTAAGCCAGGACAGCATGAGATGCTTTACAAGTATTCCTTGAATTGCAACCACAGTTGGGATTCACATGATGGTGTGAAGAATAGAATAGAATAGAATAGAATAGAATAGAATAGAATAGAATAGAATAGAATAGAATAGAATAGAAGAACAGGTAATAGAATAGAATAGAATAGAAACCAGAAGGCGGAATAGAATAGAATAGAATAGAATAGAATAGAATAGAATAGAATAGAATAGAATAGAAACCAGAAAGTAGAGTAGAGTAGAGTAGAGTAGAGTAGAGTAGAGTAGAGTAGAGTAGAGTAGAGTAGAGTAGAGTAGAATAGAATAACTTTATTGTCACTTTAAATTTACAGTACACTAATCGGCATACATTGAAATGATGGTTGTAAGTGCAAAGATTGGTTGTAAGTGACTTTTTTCACTGCCATAATAACTTTGAATGGTGGCTAAATGAATGGTTATAGGTCAAGAGCTACCTGTAGTTTGATCAGTGAATGATACTAAGGTCAGATCTATAGGTGCTGCACAATCTATCAATAAACACATAAAATGGCCATATTTTTGGAGTTCTGAGTGCTAAAGGGATATTTTATTCTTTGTGTGGAGTCAGTTCATCGCTGCTGATTCACTGATGTGTCACCCAACACATCTGGATAATCATGAGCTAGGCAAAATGGCCGTGCCGTTGCCTTCATGTGTAGTTTGCGGACGTCCTATGACTACAAGACACGAGATGCTGCTTGGGCTCTATATGTGACCCACCGAATTGTCCTTAGGGTCTTCTGCTTGTAGCTGAAAGGGAACTTTGCATATGGACATGGTTTACCCCTGTTTGTCAGGATGTGAACTAAATAAGGGAGAACATCCTTTACAACAGGGGTCTTCAAACCTGGCCCTTTTATGACGTGTGGACTTCAACTCCCAGAATTCCTCATCCAGGCACGCTGGTTGAAGAATTCTGGGAGTTGAAGTCCACACCTCATAAAAAGGCCAAGTTTGAAGACCCCTGCTTTACAACTTAGATAGAAGAAACAAGATTGATGGAGATGAATCTTTGGTCTTATCCAACAGGGCTTTTGGGATAAGGGCCTGGTTCTTAGTGCTTGTTAACCATAACCATACTTCCTGAGAGTTGCTGACTAACCATCATTCAGGGGCTATGGTTTCTCACCCCATGAAAGCAATGTGTAGAAGAGAGAGGGGAAATAACCCCACTGTTTTAAAAGTAGCATTCATTTGGAGCATTTTTTTTTTTTTAAAAAAAGCTGGTTCTTGGGTTATAAAGTCAATTAAAAGAAGACACTCCAAAAATAGCCTCTGTGGATTTTGGGGAAATTCAAGTGGTGCTTATTTGTTCCCTAGTTGTTCATCCTAAGTCAAAGGGACCTCAAGTGAAAAAGGGAAGCTCTGCCAAGAATGGAAATAATTCTTGCTTTACAAGCTGTTAAACAAACTTCTGTTGCAACTATTTCCAAGGATGGTAACTAGTGATTCTTGGAACGCCGAATGTTTCTTCTTCCCTGTCCCAGATGAACTGCTTATACATTAAAAAAAAACCAACAAATTCCAAGAAACTGGTGAGGACAGAAAGGCAAGGAAAACACAGCAGACATGTTTTGCCTCTCTGTTCTAAGGGTCTTCAAAGCCGCAGCTGTTCACCCCTCCTTATCCCCTCTGTTTAATCCCAGACAAGGGCGAACTTGGTTGGAGACATCCCAGTCATGGGTCGGTTTGCCTTTGTTTTCAGAGATTATTTGAACCCAGCAATTGTGGTTCCTAAGATGGGCTTTATAGCTTCGCAAGTTATGCAAACTCAAGCGATTGTGGCTAATTCAGGAAATATGCTTAAACTGTCACTTAGCTGCCTCAGGTCAGGAGAGAAAAGACTGGATCAAGATGACCGAATAAAACATCTAAAGAAGGGTTGAAGCCATCTGTCTCCATTTATAATTCACCCCTTCGAGGTCAATCCAACTGGGTGATAAATTTGTGAATTGTCCAAACAACCTTCAACGGTCTCCCTGTACAGCACATTGCAGTTATCTAGCTTTAGAAAGATACAATGATGATTACTGGAGGTAGACTTTTGGGAACAATGTGTATCTTTCCTCCAAAACCCTTTGCTCCTGTTGCTGCAACATTGTCCGTGAAGCTCAGGCAGATTCGGGAGTTGAGTCCTTCAAAGTTGAGGGTGAACTTTGAAATACACTACCTCGGTTGTGACCCAGTTTGTTCCGCATCGTCTTGTAACATCGAAGTGACTTTTAGGTGACCTTTGAAAAGCTAAGCAAGTTTCAGCTGGTGAGTTTGGGGGTGGGAGACCACGAGGAAGTGCCCCATCTGTAAGTCAGAAAGTTGGAAACACATCTCCGAAGGAGACAGCGGCGAGCCACATCCACGTTATTTTCAGGAAAACTACACGAACAGCTTGCCTCCAGAAGTTGTGGGCGCTCCATCACTGGAGGTTTTTAAGAGGAGACTGGAGAGCCACTTGTCTGGAATTCTATAGGGCTCCCTGCCTAAGTAGAGGGTTGGACTAGAACAGGGCTTTTCAACCAGTGGTACAGGTACCACCTGTGGTACATTGGTACCTGGCAGGTGGTACGTGACCATCCTAGAAAAGTGGTAGTGGGGGAGGGGAATGAGATGAACCAGTGGCAGCACTGCACAAGCCTGAGTGAGAGACGGCTGGAGCTGCCGAGCTGTCAGGGCTCAACGGAAGCGCCAGGATCAGTGCCGCTTTCCAGCTGATTGGCGCTTCTTCAGGGCTCAGTGGAAGCGCCAGGATCAGCGCCGGGCTCCAGCTGGAACCCGGCGCTGATCCTGGTGCTTCCACTGAGCCCAGAAGAAGCGCCGATCAGCTGGAATGTTGCAGCATCCCCAGGGTCTTGTGATTTACATTCAGATGCTTGGCAACCGATTCATATTTATGACGGTCACAGTGTCCCAGGGTCATGTGAAGTGACCAAAACCTGCTGCAACCACCCAGCAGACGGGGGGAATGAAAACCAAACACCCCCCCACCCCACCCCCACTGCCAATCCCCAACAGAAATGTTCACAACAATGAAAACCTCGGACAGGAGGAAGAGTGCCGCCGGATGGGCAGGCAGGTGTCTTGCTCGGCTGTGGCTTGGGGGGCACTTTTTTCAGTGCCATTGTAACTTCAAGCAGTCACTAAGCGAACTGTTGTAAGTCGAGGACTACCTGTACTTTATCACTTTTTTCCCTTTTTTTTTTTTTTTTTGGTCATCAAGTTTTTGACACCTTGCTAGGCAACTGGTGGTACTCGGATGTTGCCATATCCTAAAAGTGGTACAATGGGTGAAACGGTTGAAAAGCCCTGGACTAGAAGACCTCCGAGGCCCCCTCCAACTCCGTTATTCTGCCTGAATGTATGCGAGAGTCAAGCTTGACTCAGAGAGCGTTTGCTCCAACTAACATGCTCTTGTTTACTCTAATCCCTCACTACAAGATGTCGGTCTCCATAACAACTCTCCAGTGCAAGTTTGTATAATAAAAGCTCGAGCCAAAACCCACAGGCAAACATCTTGAACAAGAGGACAAGGGTTGGCATTCCCTGTCTATAAATTCGGCTTTCTTGGAAAAAAACCAGGAGACACGGGGTCCAAGTCGGAGGGACAGCTCTAGGAGCCTGCTGCAAAGTTTTGTTTTTCTTTCTCTGCCCCAGTCCAAGCGTGCAAATTTGAACAGTGGGGCGGAGGTCAGTGTGCCCATTTGTCTTGCATTTCAGGCCGGCTGTTGTTTAGGCTTGCGATGGGGAGCAGCAGATGTGTAGATTGGCTACGCTGCCCCCCATCCCCACCCCGTGCTTAAACTGGTGATTTATCTGCAGTTCGTTGGCTTCTCAAATCTTCTGCTATCTCCTCTGATGTTGGCAGTGAAGCACAGAAGACTTCGCATTTAAAGAAGGCAACAGCCGTTAGATAATGTTTCTCTTGGGGGTCCTTGGTGCTCCCTGAGTTGCTGGCTTGTTTCCTTGCGGACGTTTCATTACCCAACTAGTTAACATCATCAGTGCTAGAAAGGAATGAGGCTTGCATGGAGGAGGAGGAGGAGGAGGAGGAGGACTGTGGGTTCCTCGGTGCTCCCGGAACTGAGTTATTTCCTTGCGGACATTTCATTACCCAACTAGTTAACATCATCAGTGCTGGAAAGGAATGAGGCTTGCATAGAGGAGGAGGAGGAGGAGGAGGAGGAGGAGGACTGTGGGTTCCTCGGTGCTCCCGGAACTGAGTTATTTCCTTGCGGACATTTCATTACCCAACTAGTTAACATCATCAGTGCTGGAAAGGAATGNGCTCCCTGAGCTGGCTTGTTTCCTTGCGGACATTTCATTACCCAACTAGTTAACATCATCAGTGCTAGAAAGGAATGAGGCTTGCATAGAGGAGGAGGAGGAGGAGGAGGAGGACTGTGGGTTCCTTGGTGCTCCCTGAGCTGGCTTGTTTCCTTGCGGACATTTCATTACCCAACTAGGTAACATCATCAGTGCTAGAAGGGAATGAGGCTTGCATGGAGGAGGAGGACTGTGGGTTCCTTGGCGCTGCCTAAGCTGAGTTGTTTCCTTGCAGACATTTCATTACCCAACTAGTTAACATCATCAGTGCTAGAAAGAAATGAGGCTTGCATAGAGGAGGAGGAGGAGGAGGAGGAGGAGGAGGAGGACGACGACGACGACGACGACGACGACGATGACGACGACTGTGGGTTCCTTGGTGCTCCCTGAGCTGGCTTGTTTCCTTGCGGACATTTCATTACCCAACTAGTTAACATCATCAGTGCTAGAAAGGAATGAGGCTTGTGAGGAGGAGGAGGAGGAGGAGGAGGACGACGACGACGACGACGACGACTGTGGGTTCCTTGGTGCTCCCTGAGCTGGCTTGTTTCCTTGCGGACGTTTCATTACCCAACTAGTTAACATCATCAGTGTTAGTAAGGAATGGGGTTTGCTTTCAGTTGATATTCTAATGGCTTGGCCTGTCAGTGTTGGCGAAAGTGATCTTGGAGGTTGTTTGGTCGGGCTGTTTACTGTTGGCTTGTTTGGCAGTTCCTTGATTGGGGTGTTGTTTACTTGGTCTGATGAAGGAGCCGCCAAACAAGCCAACATCATTGGTCTGATGAAGGAACTTTGCGTTAAAAGAAAATTTTACATGAGATTAAAAAAAAACTCAGAAGCGTAAAAAGAAAAGTAGAGAAAAGAAGAAAAGAGAAAAGAGAAAGAGAAAAGAAAACGAGAGAGAGAGAGAGAGAAAGCTAGTTAACGAAGTGACTTTGCAACAATTTGCAAACATAGAAATTACTGGTTCATCCTCCCATATAACATATGATGGTTCCCTTCTTTTCATAAACAGACCCTTTTTAATCCATAAATCCCCAAATCATCCGTTCGCTTTTTATCCATTTTCAGCAAAAAGTCCAGAAAGGGATCCAGTCTTTCATGAAAGTCACTTGTTCCAATTGGTGCTTTGAAAACCTTCTCTTTGAGAACGTGAAAGAGCAGGCAGAATGGTTTGAAAGAGGGGGGAAAAAAACCAAGGGACTGAAACAGGAAAGCCCATTGATAGTGAGGAATCGGAACGTGCAGTCTGCTCCTTCTTCCTTTATTTTATCGCCTTGAATTTAAAACCAACAGGAGGCAAAGCCAGATTGAGATGTGAATTTCTCCGTTGCCAGGCCCTTACAGGAAGCATCTGTTTAGACGAAGCCTTTTCCAGCCTGTCTAAACTGCCTCTCCTTTCAGACAAAAGAGTCCCTGTTCTTTCAATCCCTTGCAAGCCAGTGAGCAATTTTCTTCGTTTATTCCATAATTAGCAAGAGTGACCCTTCCTATAAATCTTGGGTTGGTTTGTGAGTGGTGTGTTCAGCCAGACATATGGTTGCTTGGCAGAGCCCCGAGACCACCATCTCCCCAGTTGAGAATAGAATAGAATAAATAGAATAACAGAGTTGGAAGGGACCTTGGAGGGCTTCTAGTCCAACCCCCTGCTTAGGCAGGAAACCCTATACCATTTCAGACAAATGGCTGTCCAGTCTCTTCTTAAAAACTTCCAATGTTGGAGTACCCACAACTTCTGGAGGCAGGTTGTTCCACTGGTTAATTGTTCTCACTCTCAGGAAATTTCTCCTTAGTTCTAAGTTGCTTCTCTCCTTGATTAGTTTCCATCCGTTGCTTCTTGTCCTGCCTTCAGGTGCTTTGGAGAATAGTTTGACTCCTCTTCTTTGGGGCAGCCCCTGAGATATTGGAAGACTGCTATCATGTCCCCCCTAGTCCTTCTCTTCATTAAATGAGACATACCCTATTCCAGCAACCATTCTTCATATGTTTTGGCCTCCAGTCCCCTAATCATCTTTGTTGCTCTTCTCTGCACTCTTTCTAGAATCTCAACATCTTTTTTACATCGTGGCGACCAAAACTGGATGCCGTATTCCAAGTGTGGCCTTACTAAGGCATTGTAAAGTGGTATTAATACTTCACGTGATCTTGATTCTATCCCTCTGTTAATGCAGCCCAGCACTGTGTTGGCTTTTTTGGCAGCAGCAGCACACTGCTGGCTCATATTTAAATGACTGTCCACTAGGACTCCGAGATCCCTCTCACTACTGTGAGAACAGAAGGAACAGAATTGTTAGTTTTGGGGAACTCAGAGGTTCCCTGGAACTTTTAACACTTAGTTTAAAAAGCAAAAGGTCCAGGTCTAAAAGTCCTGGGAATCTTTTCTTGCTAGAAATGCCAAAGGGAGCAAGCTCTCCAGGGCTGAATCTAAGGGCAGGTCATTTGGCCCTATTGGGACCAGGGTAGGATGGGGATGGAGGGAATTCCACATTAGCATCGCACAGCTGACAGCTGCTTCCAAATTCTAGAACCAGGTGTCCCGTTCAGACAAGCCTGGTTCTGATTTTACTGATTTCAAAAGTGGACATTAGGAAGTTGTGCTGGACAGAAAATTTGTAAACATGGTTAGATCTCTCCCCTCTCCTTCCTCCCTCCCTCCCTTCCTCCTCTTCCTTCCCTTCCCTTCTCCTCCTCTCCTCTATAATAATAATAATAATAATAATAATAATAATAATAATAATAATAATAATAATAATAATAATAAAGTTGGAAGGGACCTTGGAGGTCATTGAGTCCAACCCCCTGCTCAAGCAGGAAACCCTATACCATTTCGGACAAATGGCTGTCCAGTCTCTTCTTAAAAACTTCCAGTGTTGGAGCATTCACCGCTTCTGGAGGCAGGTTGTTCCACTGGTTAATTGTTCTTTCCCGAGCTTAAACTGTTTCTTGCATAACTTTAGCTTCAGTTAAAAGACTGATGATCAGAGCCACGAAATCAGTCCTTTTGTTACGAAATGCAACCATGAAAGGGACAGCAATTCCAGATGGTTCCATTGGTGCATCACACATGTTGATTTAGAATTGGTTCCCAGTCGGTGATACACTCGTTCTTCCTCTGAGGCTCCGTTTGGACTTTAGATTCATTTCCCACACTTTCTGCCTCTCCTTTGCCTGGATCGTCTAGCAAAGGAGATGCTTTTAAAGCTGGATGGACAACCTTACTGCCCTGCATTTGTTTATTTATTGATTTATATAGCCCACCCCCAGAGAATATTTTCAGCCACACCACAGAAGCCTCTGCAAGAGTCAGTGCTGCCATTCTAATCTGCAAAAAGAAAAAGAAAAAGAAAAAAAAATGCTGCTGGAAATAATTGTTTTACCGCTGAATTTCAGCAGCCCAGTTCTAGAAGGTTCTGGGAGTTTCACAAATAGGGCCAGAAAGCTCGTGTGATTGGCAGATATCCTACCCTCCTCGTTCTGCTTTATTGCTAACTAAATCTTTTTTTTTTTTTACAAATTTTATTGAATATACATTTTAAAAACAAAAATGGACATACTTCAACTTCCCTGACTTCACCAGTGCTATTAGTATTAGCTTATGTTACAGAAAGAAAAACAGAAACTTAAAATGTATTCTTTAACAGGACAAAGTATAACAAACTGTGCGTGTAACATCTGTAAAATTTTTGCTAAACCATCTTTCAATCGTCAGCAATTATATTTACATATCTTTCAGTTGTGCCCTAATGTCAGTACTAATAAGAAGTCCTTATAATATCAACTAATCAATCGATAATCGCCTCAGCGATCCTCCTTATCTCTAACCAATCGTACAAATTTTTTCAAATTTCATAATACTCTGTTTCAGTTTTATTTTTCATCTCTAGAGTTAACCTGTCCATTTCAGCGCAGGATAAAATTTTATTTATTATTTCTTCTTCCTCAGTGGGGGTTTCCTTTCCTTTCCATTTTTGAGCGTATGCCAATCTTGCTGCGGTTAAAATATGCAATAGTAAGTACAAAGATGCTTTGCTGAGTTTGTCATTAATAATCCCTAATAAGAAGATTTCTGGTTTTAAATCAATTTTTTCTAATAGTATTTCTTCCAGCCAATTTTTTATCCGATTCCAAAAATTGTGTGCCTTTGAACATTCCCACCACACGTGATAATAAGTCCCTGGAAGCCTTCTACATTTTCAGCATGTTGGTGAGGTTTTTTTTATCTATTTTTGCTAATTGCTAACTAAATCTTAATGCAGGTAGCTCTTGACTTACAACCACTTGTTGAGCGACGATTTGAAGTTACAACGGCACTGAAAAAAGTGACTTAGGACCGTTTTTTCACACTTAACGATTATTGCCCCAAAGGTACTTTTTCAGGAGGCAGCTGTACTTCCTTTGTTTTTCTTTAACGGTTCCTTCTCATCCAAGAAGTTTCTTCAGCTCTGACCATGGGATGGTGGGGAATGGAAGGATTTATTCTCCTTGCAGACAGCTGGTCATTTGCTTTCTTTGAGAGAGTCATTGAAGCCACTTGGTGGCATCACCTGAAACAACAGTTTTGTTTTGTTTTGTTTTGTTTTTAAAAAAGTAGCATTTGCTTTGAGCCCTTTCTTAAAGAAGAAGATATTTTTTTAAAAAATATGGGGGATGAAAAACTGAAATTATTTTTGGAGGTTCTGAATAGCTCAGTTTCAAGAAAGGTGGTGAACAGTTTGCTGGGATATAAAAGTAAAAAGCAAGAGAATGGTTTCTCTGGAGGCTAAAACATAGGAAGAACAGTTGCAATTGGTTATGTCTGGTTTAATGAAAAGAAGGGCTAGGGGTGACATGATAGCAGTGTTCCAATATTTGAGGGGTTGCCACAAAGAAGAGGGGTGTGTGTGTCAATCTATTTTCCAAAGCACCCGAAGGCAGGACAAGAAGCAACGGATGGAAACTAATCAACGAGAGAACCAAACTAGAACTAAGGAGAAATTTCCTGACAAGTGAGAACAACTAATCAGTGGAACGCCTTACCTCTAGAAGTTGTGGGTGCTCCAACACCGGAGGTTTTAAAGAAGAGATTGGGCAAACATGTTTCTGAAATGGTATAGGGCAGGGGTAGGCAACCTTGGCTCTTGTATGACTCGTGGACTTCAACTCCCAGAATTCCTGGCTCAGGAATTCTGGGAGTTGAAGTCCACGAGTCATACAAGAGCCAAGGTTGCCTACCCCTGGTATAGGGTCTCCTGCTTGACCAGAGTTTTGGACTAGAAGGCCTCCAAGGTCCCTTCCAACTCTGTTGTTCTGTTCTGTTATCTTCAGAATTAAAAAAACAAAAACAAGCAAACTGAAAGAACCCAATTCCCCCCCCCCCCCAAAAAAAAAAATAACATTTGCCTACTACGGTTACTGACTGTGACTTAAGTTTCTCCTTCATTTGGTTTTTCTTCTGCCTTTTCTTTTGCAGACTGGCAAATCACCGCTCTGGTGTTAATCCTGACAGCTGCCACCATCACCCTGCTGTCCTTCCTCATGTCTCTGATAGCCTTCTGCCTGGGGAACTATAAATACTATTATCGGATAGTGTCGATTCTCCTCTTTGCAGCAGGTATGTCTCCCCCTTCCCTAGCCACCTGCTTGGGTAAATATTGTGCCCTGGCCAGTGGTTTTAACAGAACTTGTTTCTCCTATTGTTCCGTTGCTCCAGTGGTTCTCCAGATCTGCGCCTTAGTTCTCTACCCCATCAAGTTCATCGACAGTAGCCCGTTGAGAAGCTACCATGAGTTCAACTGGGGATACGGCTTGGGTTGGGGTTCAGCCATCTTTATGCTGGGAGCAGCTATCCTTTACTGCCTACGCAACGATGCATATGAAGATGCTTACTACTAGGACAACTTGAAGGAAGGTCACTGTGTTATCAGATCTGGAAGGCCTGGTCAGTAAACAGAGAGCAACGGAAGGGGAAGGACGATGGGATTCATGGGAATTCTCGGCACACTCAATCTTTACGGATGGACCTGTTGGCCAGCCTCTTACCACCAAGAGGAGAAGACGTTGAAGGCCTTCAGTTGGACACACTTCCATCATCACCAGGACCCATCACTGCCAGCCAACCACGCTTCTCTCCGGCACAACCTGCTTAAGATCTTTCGTGTATTTTTTTTCTTTTTTAAAAAAAATATATTATTTTTTCCTTATTTTTATCTTCTGTGTATGAAAGGTCGTTCTTATTTTATTTATGAGAGGGCAGTTCCTACGGTGAAGAACAGCTTGGCTTAGCTTTTATTGAGTGAGATCTTGAACACAAAGAAGGGGAGTTGTCTGAATTGAAAGGGTTCTGTAAACGCACTGATGGATGCTAAATCCATTTGATACCAAGAAGCCCGAAACACAGAAAATATAAGAGTTTATGGACTGCTAATGAAATAAAACCATGGAAGAAACGAGATGGGTATCTTGCATACTTCTGTGTAATATGTGTGTGTATGCAATATTATATATATATTGCATCTCTCTATCTCTACCTCTACCTATCTATCCACCCACCCCATCATCTATCTATCTATCTACTTATCATCTATCTATCTATCTATCTATCTATCTATCTATCTATCTATCTATCTATCTATCTATCTATCTATCTATCTATCTATCATCCATCCATCTCCTCATCCTCTGTCTGTCTGTCTGTCTGTCTGTCTGTCTGTCTGTCTGTCTGTCTATCTATCTATCTATCTATCTATCTATCTATCTATCTATCTATCTATCTATCTATCTTAGTGTATAGTAATACACACACACACACAAGACTTTGGAGCAGGTCAAATCAGGAATCTCTACTTCAATGGTTCTTAAACTATGGGTAATTATCCCACAGAGGTAATTAGGGCATATTTTGGTGGTAATGGAGCAATTAAGGTGGGGTCCTTGGGTGTTTTCATGCAGACATTTCATTACCCAACCAGGTAACATCATCTGTGGTTGTTTTTCTACAGACCTTTCATTGCCCAACTAAGTAACATCATCCATGTATTGCACTGGGATCATGAAATGTATTGCACTTACGCAATTGGATCATGAAATTCCTGGAAGAAAACCACCAGGTTCAAAGAACACCAAGGATTCCGTAGCCTACACGTATTCTCGTCTGTTCGGGTGCACTTTATAATTGCTTGTTTCAGAGCCCTGCATCTAGTTTGGGACTGCCACTGACGATGCCTGTTGTGGGATTTTGTAGAGCAGCGGTTCTCAACCTGTGGGTCGCGACCCCATTTGGGGTCGATCGACCATTTCACGGGGGTCGCCAAGCAAGGCTGTCCGCCATTTTTTCCCCCTTTTCCGGCGGGTGCCTTACCTCCCTTGGGCTGGGCCAGCTGGTGGTCGGCCTGCTCCGTCTCTGCCGCTTGCCAGCTACGCCTCGGCCGGCGCAGGGGGCGGAACCACGCATGCACGGCGNGACCGGTTTAGTCCTCGACTTATGACCGGTTGGGGGTCGCGGCATTAAAAAGGTTGAAAACCACTGTTGCAGAGGTAATTAATTAAGTGGACCTTTGGGTCAAACAGCTTAAGAACCTCGCTTTCACTGTGCTGAGAAAACGGGGTAAATCTCTCTCTGTGTGTGTCTCACTGGGCAGCACTGTCAAACTGAGAATCCTGTCCATTTTCTTTCCTCTCCATGTTTCTGGCTGCAAATGTGCAACAATCACACCACACACACCGACACACCGACACACCATCATTCAGCTGGTAAAACAATGAACCACTCCGAACGCAGCAGCCCAGGGCCTTTTTCAAACATCTCTTTGTACATATCCATGCGTGTGTTTGTACTCCTTTGTGTGTGTGCGAGTCTTTGCAACGCGCTGACAAAAGAACGAACGTGTGGTGGTGTTTATATCCCATCCTCTCTACTGTTCTCCTCCGAGAGCAAGCTACTGACCCAAGAACATTGTAGGAGCCCCTGTGCCGGTTTCTGTTTGGGCTGTCATGTGCAGTGGTGCTAATCAGCAGACACTTTGGGACTCACAACTAGGTTGACACTAAGCAGATTGAGCAACTGGAGGCTAAAACATATGGAGAACGGTTACAGGAACTGGGCATGGCTAGTCTAGTGAAGAGAAGGACCAGGGGAGACATGATAGTAGCGTTCTAATATTTGAGGGGCTGTCACAGAGAGGAGGGGGTCAACCTATTTTCCAAAGCGTCTGAAGGCCAGACAAGGAATAACGGATGGAAAATGATCAGGGAGAGCTTCAACCTGGAAATAAGGAGAAATGTTCTGACAGTGGGAACCATCAACCAATGGAACAGCTTACCCTCAGAAGTTGTTGGTGCTTCATCACTGGAGGCTTTCGAGAAGAGACTGGACTGCCATCTGTCAGAAATGGTGTAGGGACTCCTGCTTGGGCAGGGGGTTGACCTAGATGACCTACAGGGTCCCTTCCAACTCTGTTATTCTATACAATCTCAGCAGGGTTGATTTGATCTATTTTGTTACGATAGAAGACAATTTGTGTCTAAAGCTGGGAACTCCGATCCATCCATCTCAAGTCTACTTTTGATTAATTGATTTGTATCCCACCTTTATTACTTTTTACAAATAACTCATAGTGGGGAACATATCCTTCCTCTTCCTATTTTCCCCATAACAACAACAACTCTGTGAGGGTGGGGGCTGGGCTGAGAAAGAGAGGGACTGGCCCAAATTCACCCAACTGACTTTCATGGCTCAGGTGGGACTAGAACTCACCGTCTCCAGCTTTCTACTGTGTGCCTTAACCACTAGACCAATGTTGTTGTTACTTGCAAAGTTGCATCTAACCCATCGCGACCCCATGGACAACGTTCCTCCAGGCCTTCCTGTCCTCTACCATCTTCTGGAGTCCATTGAAGCTCACACCTACTGCTTCAGTGACTCCATCCAGCCACCTCCTTTTCTGTCGTCCCCTTCTTCTCTTGCCCTCCATCTTTCCCAGCATTAGGCTCTTCTCCAGTGAGTCTTTCCTTCTCATTAGGTGGCCAAAGTACTTGAGTTTCAACTTCAGGATCTGGCCTTCTAAAGAGCAGTCAGGGTTGATCTCCTCTAGGACTGACCAGTTTGATCGCCTTGCAGTCCAGGGGACTCGCAGGAGTCTTATCCAGCACCATAGTTCAAAGGCCTCCATTCTTTGGCGCTCAGCCTTTCTTAGGGTCCAACTTTCTCAGCCATACAGTGCAACTGGGAAAACCATACTTTTGTTGGCAGAGTGACGTCTCTGAACTGCCTCTATAAAACACCTTACTGTAATTCTGTTGCTGCAGACAGGAGGCTTCCTGACCATTGCACCAGGATTCTGTAACAAAGGATGTGATTCTACCAAAGGAATGACTGATGGTAAAATTCTTTGCCTAAAAAAGTCCTCTTAAGAAAAACACACCGCCTTGCATCTCTATATTTATGAATATAGATGACGCAGCTCTGAGGAATGCAAGATTTGAATATTCTCATTGAATCAATGCCCGGGTAATGATAGTGGTGGGTGAGCTGGCAGCTTCTGAAGAACTGTTTGTTCTGATGTACAAATATTTACTTTTATCTGATCCACTCAGGGAAATAAAAAAAAGAAGAAGGTGGATCTTTAGAAATCAAATTCAGCTTTTCTTTCCTGGCCTAATTGAGCTGGGAAACTTGTTTGGAAAATGAAGGACACTGCCTTAACAAGCTTCTTAAACTCCTTGTGGGATATAAATTAACAACTTGATTGAAGGGATAATACTTTTTTTAAAATTTCCCTTATTTTTCCATATTGGAATCTTCTGGTGTGATTTTAATCAAATTCAAGGCTTTGAAGTTTTAGATCTAGCCAAATCAAAAGCGTCCACCCAACCACGTTCCAGAACGTGCCTTTCATGTTTGTTTTCAGAAGAATTGCAAAGGATTGCTTTAATTATTAGAAATTGGTGCACCAAAGATAGAAGGGAGAGCAGGATTAAAAATAACAATAATCTAGATCAGTGGTGGCGAACCTATGGC